>NW_027198054.1:0-12500 GCF_038502225.1 Cherax quadricarinatus
CTTCCTTTGCAGATGACACCCGAATCTGCATGACAGTGTCTTCCATTGCAGACACTGCAAGGCTCCAGGCGGACATCAACCAAATCTTTCAGTGGGCTGCAGAAAACAATATGAAGTTCAACGATGAGAAATTTCAATTACTCAGATATGGTAAACATGAGGAAATTAAATCTTCATCAGAGTACAAAACAAATTCTGGCCACAAAATAGAGCGAAACACCAACGTCAAAGACCTGGGAGTGATCATGTCGGAGGATCTCACCTTCAAGGACCATAACATTGTATCAATTGCATCTGCTAGAAAAATGACAGGATGGATAATGAGAACCTTCAAAACTAGGGAGGCCAAGCCCATGATGACACTCTTCAGGTCACTTGTTCTATCTAGGCTGGAATATTGCTGCACACTAACAGCACCTTTCAAGGCAGGTGAAATTGCCGACCTAGAAAATGTACAGAGAACTTTCACGGCGCGCATAACGGAGATAAAACACCTCAATTACTGGGAGCGCTTGAGGTTCCTAAACCTGTATTCCCTGGAACGCAGGAGTGAGAGATACATGATTATATACACCTGGAAAATCCTAGAGGGACTAGTACCGAACTTGCACACGAAAATCACTCACTACGAAAGCAAAAGACTTGGCAGACGATGCACCATCCCCCCAATGAAAAGCAGGGGTGTCACTAGCACGTTAAGAGACCATACAATAAGTGTCAGGGGCCCGAGACTGTTCAACTGCCTCCCAGCACACATAAGGGGGATTACCAACAGACCCCTGGCAGTCTTCAAGCTGGCACTGGACAAGCACCTAAAGTCAGTTCCTGATCAGCCGGGCTGTGGCTCGTACGTTGGTTTGCGTGCAGCCAGCAGCAACAGCCTGGTTGATCAGGCGCTGATCCACCAGGAGGCCTGGTCACAGACCGGGCCGCGGGGGCGTTGACCCCCGAAACTCTCTCCAGGTAAACTCCAGGCATCAGTGTGACTCCCAGTAGGGTGAAACAATATTCAACAGTTCTCACCAAAGTAATAAAGAAAGCCAAACAACTGTACTACTCCAGCAGATTCACTGACACAAGAGGAGATATAAAAAAGACCTGGAAAACACTCTCCCAGATTCTGGGGACCCACAAACTGAAAAAAAAAAACAAGAATATTGTCCTAACTAAACCTAATGAAACACCACTGCATCCCACTGATACAGCTAACAAGATAAACGACTTCTTCTCAACCATAGGATCTAATCTCGCCAGTAAAATCCCATGTACCAACGCCCGTGCCGGGGACTACCTAGATGGGAATTTCCCAAATTCCTTCTATCTTGTACCAACTGAGCCCACGGAAGTCACTGAGATTATAAAGTCACTTAAAAATAACTCAGGGAATCTGTCTCATGTCCCACCATTATTGTACAAGCGAGCGGCCCATGTCCTTTCGCATGCTATTACATTACTTTTTAACAAGTCACTAGAAACTAGCACTTTCCCGACACTACTCAAGACAGCAAGGGTTACACCAATACATAAAGGTGGTGACCCTACAGATGTAAACAACTATAGGCCAATATCAAACTTACCATTGCTATCCAAAATCTTCGAGAAACTCGTGCACAGGAGACTATATTCATTTATAACGGCACAAAACATACTCAACCCCTGCCAATTTGGATTCAGGAAAAATAAAAGCACTAATGATGCAATTGTAAAAATGCTAGATCTGCTTTACACAGCATTGGAAAATAAGGAATATCCGCTAGGAATTTTTATTGACCTAAGAAAAGCTTTTGACACAGTAGACCACGGCATCCTACTCCACAAACTTGACCATTATGGTATAAGAGGCCATGCGCTTGCATATTTCAAATCCTACCTTACTAATAGGTATCAGTATGTCACCATTAAAGACACAGCATCATCAACACGGCCACTTGATACTGGAGTTCCGCAGGGAAGTGTCCTTGGTCCCCTGCTCTTCCTCATTTACATCAATGATCTTCCAAACGTATCCCAACACCTGAAACCCATTCTCTTTGCTGACGACACGACTTATGTCATCTCTCACCCTAATCTTGCCACCCTCAACACCATTGTTAACGAGGAGCTGCTCAAAATATCGACTTGGATGACAGCCAATAAACTTACACTTAACACTGACAAAACCTACTATATTATGTTTGGTAGCAGAGCAGGTGTTGCGCAACTTAACATTAAGATCGACAACACTCTAATTGCCAGACATAATGAGGGCAAATTCCTAGGCCTATACCTCGACAACAACCTGAATTTCAGCACCCATATCCAACACATAACAAAAAAAGTATCCAAAACGGTTGGGATCCTCTCCAAGATACGATACTACGTGCCGCAAAATGCCCTTCTCACACTATACCATTCACTCATTTATCCATACCTCACCTATGCTATTTGTGCTTGGGGATCAACTGCAGCAACACACCTAAAGCCAATAATAACCCAACAAAAAGCCGCAGTAAGAGTAATCACTAAATCCCATCCCTGGCAGCACCCCCCCCCTCTTCATAGATCTAAACCTACTCCCTGTTCAGAACATCCACACTTACTACTGTGCAATCTACATCTACAGGACCTTAAATTCCAATATTAACCTTGACCTAAAATGCTTTCTTGATAGTTGTGACAGGACCCACAGGCATAACACCAGACACAAACATCTCTATGACATTCCCCGTGTCCGACTAAACCTTTACAAAAATTCAATGTATGTCAAAGGCCCTAAAATCTGGAACACCCTACCTGAAAACTCTAGAACTGCAGACACATTCATCACCTTCAAAACTACCGTTAGAAAACATCTTATCTCCCTGATACACCCCGTCAACTAACTACATGAAAACCACCTGGTGGTTCACACTTACACTCACTCACCCATTTGACTATAAACACAGAAATACGAATCTTAATCTTAAAATAATGAATCCTAACTAGTCATAAGTTTGCTTATGATACTCCAATATAGACACTTTGTATTGTGCCAAAACAAAAGCATTCACATTGCTAAACCCACAAACTAGTATTCAGTCACCTAGCCATAATATCAACTTACTCATAATTTGTAATAATTTAGAGTTAAGAATTAATCAAAGTCTGCCCAATATGCCTAGCCCTGCTAGGTGTCCTAGTGGCCCCTCTGTAATTAGTATTTTGTTACATGTAAACCACACAATAACCAAAATCTGTAAACCCTGCATTGTAATCCTTATAGAGAATAAACTTGATTGATTGATTGTTTGCATATTCTGAAATCACCTGTTTACTGTGATCTTATTGCATATATATATATATATATATATATATATATATATATATATATATATATATATATATATATATATATATATATATATATATATATATATATATGCAATAAGATCACAGAAAACAGGTGATATCATAATATGCAGAACAACCACTGTGAAAAAAAATAGTTAACTTCCAAATGCTTTCGTGATTTTTCTCATTATCAAGAAACTGTTAGAAATGTGAGAAATCACGAAAGCGTTTGGAAGTTCATTTAATAACATACTATTTACCTAAATATTTAACGTGTGTGTGAACTACCATTATGCTGTTTCGCTCACAGACAGCACATTCTCAGAAGCTTTCCATAAGTTTACCTTGCATCATTTGTCCCCTCATTGCTTCAAAGTTAATTGAAGGTTTCGTTCGATATTGGGCTGATGTGCTGCTGCTGTTGTTTCCAGGCTGTTTCTTCACTTTTGAAAATTTTTACCTGGTGTTGTACATCCTAACACATCTGTGGTGGTAAGTCAGTGTGTATAGTTCTTTTGTGTTTTACCACGCAAGGATCTTATGTATGATGTATTTGGCTGTCTTGTACATTGTTACAGGATGTTCCTGTCATGCTAACTTGTCAAAAACTTCGCTCTAGATATTCTACTTTGCCTGTTCTATGTGGACTGTTACTGTCAGGTAACATTGTAACTGGGACTTTAGTACTCGGACCTTATATATGCACCTTAAGTGTTTCATGGTCGCTTTTTGTTGTTCCATATTTAATCTCGTTGGTTGAAATGTTGGCTACTCTTTCACAACATTGTATCTATCATGGATAGGCTATTTGGGTGTCGTGGATATTCGAGTATCATTGTATCATGCATGCTCCCTCAATGTACAAAATTAAAACAGTCCTTAACTTGCAAATTTGTGTAAATACCTTGGATTGACCTATTATTTGAAAGCACTCTTCTTGTACTTATGTATGTATTTTCCCTAGACAAATAAATAACTTTTGAGTAACTTGATGATATCTGATAATACAAAAGTTTCAGGTTCATATATTCACTGGTACTGGTAAATACTGGCAATTTCATTACCATCTGCATACAGGTCAGTCATTGTGAGTAGGAATGTGGTATCCCATGCATTATCACATGTGACGATTTCGTAATAGCCTCACCTTTGTAGAAGCGAGAGTTCCGTGCTACTGTTCCAGCAGTGACTCTCACGTCCGTAGAAGGAGGAATTCCGTTCAGACACATTCTCCGAGTTTGGTAGATGAGTCTCACTGGGAAACAAGAGATGAAGTCCTATATTTTGTTGCCTGAAGATAAGGAAAATGAGGAAATGAAAACTAGAGAAGACATAAAAATGCTGGAAGAGGACTTAAAGAGATTATAGGGAAGATAAGACACGTGGAATTTTTTTTCAAATTTCCCTGAAATTAGTGTGTAAATATTGAATAATGTAATATTGTTTAAAAAAAATGTAGTGTTAGTGTGACTTTCAGAACATTTTCTAGCCACGAGAGAACCAACACAGGTTAATTAAGGGTTGCGTTTAAATATGGCGTAGTATAAAACAACTGGAAAGTGTAATACAGAAAAAATCTGGTTTAATCACGCCTGATAAGAGTGTATCAGCGTGAATGGAGGACAATAAAATAAAGCTGATAACTGGTATATAAAGAGACACGGAGACGTGGAAAAGTAGCAGACCTTGTGTAGAACAGAGGCTGCTCGTGTGTGGGTTAGTGGTGACTGTTTCAGTCATGAAATACAGATTAGATCCTGCCGCTCTATTCTAGGATAACTCAAATCAATGAGAATTCACCTTTATTACTACACAGGAGGCAGTGTGGATGTGAAGAACATGGTTTCCCCAGGTCATCGGTGCGGGAGTTAGCTGACCTTGACACAGACCCCAGTGAACAAGTGCGCACTCAGGTGGGTGCACCTGAGGATACCTGTTTGGGGAGTCACGGGTCACAGTCTCATCTGTAGTGAGCCTATCGAGGTGATATATCTAGGCCGTGGCGGTAACGGGAAATCCACATTATCCACGAGAGGAATTTCCCTCACCACTGTTACTACCACCACCACCACTGTTACTACCACCACCACCACTGTTACTACCACCACCACCACTGTTACTACTACCACCACCACCACCACTGTTACTACCACCACCACCACTGTTACTACCACCACCACCACTGTTACTACTTCCACCACCAGTGTTACTACTACCATTATCACTGTTACTACCACCACCACCCCTGTTACTACCACCACCACCACCACCACTGTTACTGCCACCACCACTGTTACTACTTCCACCACCACTGTTACTACTACCACCACCACCATGACAACCACTGGCGACTGATCAAGTTAAAAAAATAATTCCTAACTTTCATCTGTTATCGCACAGTAATCCAACCCCGGGAAGAGTGTCAAGAGAACTGAGTACATGGAGCCAGCTGGAGCATCAACCTTGTTACAGTACATGGAGCCAGCTGGAGCATCAACCTTGTTACAGTACATGGAGCCATCTGGAGCATCAACCTTGTTACAGTACATGGAGCCAGCTGGAACATCAACCTTGTTACAGTACATGGAGCCAGCTGGAGCATCAACCTTGTTACAGCATATGGAGCCAGCTGGAGCATCAACCTTGTTACAGCATATGGAGCCAGCTGGAGCATCAACCTTGTTACAGTACATGGAGCCAGCTGGAGCATAAACCTTGTTACAGTACATGGAGCCAGCTGGGGCATCAACCTTGTTACAGCATATGGAGCCAGCTGGAGCATCAACCTTGTTACAGCATATGGAGCCAGCTGGAGCATCAACCTTGTTACAGTACATGGAGCCAGCTGGAGCATCAACCTTGTTACCGTACATGGAGCCAGCTGGAGCATCAACCTTGTTACAGTACATGGAGCCAGCTGGAGCATCAACCTTGTTACAATACATGGAGCCAGCTGGAGCATCAACCTTGTTACCGTACATGGAGCCAGCTGGAGCATCAACCTTGTTACAGTACATGGAGCCAGCTGGAGCATCAACCTTGTTACAATACATGGAGCCAGCTGGAGCATCAACCTTGTTACAGTACATGGAGCCAGCTGAAGCATCAACCTTGTTACAGTACATGGAGCCAGCTAGAGCATCAACCTTGTTACAGTACATGGAGCAAGCTGGAGCATCAACCTTATTACAGTACATGGAGCCAGCTGGAGCATCAACCTTGTTACTGTACATGGAGCCAGCTGGAGCATCAACCTTGTTACAGTATATGGAGCCAGCTGGAGCATCAACCTTGTTACAGTACATGGAGCCAGCTGGAGCATCAACCTTGTTACAGTACATGGAGCCAGCTGGAGCATCAACCTTGTTACAGTATATGGAGCCAGCTGGAGCATCAACCTTGTTACAGTACATGGAGCCAGCTGGAGCATCAACCTTGTTACAGTACATGGAGCCGGAGCTTGGTCAGTGGCCGGGCAACATGGAACCAAGCTGAAGATTAAGAAAACGGTTGGAGAGGCAGAAACAACGAGAAACCAGAAGACTGCCGTGGAAACTTCCAACTCATTCTCGGTGCTACCTGACGAATGTGAGTGTTCTACTGGGAATGCCACAACGAGCACCAAGGAAGCATTGGCAGACGTGAGTGAGACATCCCTAGAAACCCCAACGAAGACCATCGAGAACGTCATGACGAATTCTACAAGTGGTGTAATGCTACCTGGCGAATGTGAGTCGACTACTCGGAGCATCACGACGGACGACGCCAAGGAAGGTAAAAACATTGTTGTTGTTGGGGATAGCCAGATTAGGTACATGGATAGGGCATTCTGTTTGAAGGATAGGAGTAGGAGGCAGAGAGTGTGTTTTCCTGGGGCTGGGATGAAGGATATTGTTAGCCGTCTGGATGACATCATGAGAGGTAATGGGAGCAATCCTATTATCTGTCTCAGTGCTGGAGGCAACGATGTTGGCAGACGTAGGAGTGAGGACCTGATTAGCAGGTATAGGTCAGCAATAGAGATAATTAGGAAGAAGGGTGGGAAACCTGTCATATGTGGCATTTTGCCAAGGAGAGGAGTTGGAAATGAATGGTTGTCCAGAGCAATTGGTGTCAATTGCTGGCTGGACAAATACTGTAAGGAAAATGCGGTAACATTCATTGACAACTGGGACCTCTTCTATGGCAGAAATGACATGTATGCCAGGGATGGGGTTCACTTATCTAGGTGTGGGGTGGGAGCACTGGCCAACGCAGTGGAGGGAGCTGTTAGGTCTTTAAACTAGGAATAGTTAGTGGTATGGGTTTTGGCGGGAAAACTGTGAAGTCGCAGGGTAGTAATATGAGTACTAGGAGAACTAGTAATAGGCAAAATGAGGTGGATATTGGAAAGCCAGTGGCACTAATTGACAAGGACAGTAATAGGTTTAGTGGAATAACAGAAAGGAGCAGGAAGGGTAAAGAGAAAGGAGGGTCATTAAATATTTATTACACAAATAGTCGCAGTGCTAGGAATAAGATGGACGAGTTGAGACTAGTTGCTAGTGCAGGTAACATAGATGTATTTGCCATTACTGAGACGTGGTTTAATTCAAAAAGTCGGGACATGCCTGCAGAATGTCACATTCAGGGTTTTAAATTGTTCCAAGTAGATAGAAGTATCGGGAAGGGGGGTGGGGTGGCATTGTATGTCCGAGATCGCTTGAACTGTTGCATAAAAACGGGTATTAAGTCTGAAGTAACACATACAGAGTCTGTTTGGATAGAATTTTCAGAGGGGCATGAAAAATTAATTTTAGGTGTGATATACCGTCCCCCAAATTTAGATAGGGACCAGGGGAGACTACTATGGGAGGAAATTGTTAGGGCCACAAGGCACGATAATGTAGTAATTCTAGGAGACTTTAACTTTAGTCATATTGATTGGAATTTCTTGACTGGGAATTTAGAATCATACGATTTCTTAGAAGTAGTTCAGGATTGTTTTTTGAAGCAGTTTGTGACAGAACCTACAAGGGGTAATAACCTGCTTGACTTAGTTCTGGCAAACAATGAATCCCTTGTTAATAATTTAGAAGTTTCAGAGGAACTGGGTGCTAGCGACCACAAATCAATTACATTTAGAATTGAATGGAAGTATGATAGTAGGGATAACTCAGTAACAGTCCCAGATTTTCGCTTAGCAGATTACGATGGGCTTAGAGAACACTTATCATCTGTTGACTGGGGTAACGAAGAGAGCTATCAATATGACAGTTTTCTGAACACAATACATGCTGCTCAAAGAACGTTTATCCCTTATAAGGAAATTAGATCAAATAGAAATGACCCAAAATGGATGAATAATAGGCTGAAATATCTACTAGGGCATAAGAAAGGAATTTATAGGCGTATCAAAAGAGGCGAGGGTCATCTTATGAATCAGTATATTGACATTAAGAGGGACATTAAAAAGGGGATAAGAAAAGCTAAAAGGGACTATGAAATTAAAGTTGCTAGGGATTCTAAAACTAACCCAAAAAGTTTTTTCCAGGTATATAGAACAAAAGTCAGAGATAAGATAGGTCCCCTTAAAAATAACTATGGGCATCTTACTGACAAAGAGAATGAAATGTGCTCGATTTTAAATAATTATTTTCTCTCGGTTTTTACACAGGAAGACACTAATAATATTCCGGTAATTAATTTTTATAGTGGATCAGAAGAAGATAAATTATGTAACATCACAGTCACTAGTGAAATGGTTGTGAAGCAGATAGACCGACTGAAGCAAAATAAGTCACCGGGTCCTGATGAGGTTTTTTCAAGGGTTCTTAAAGGAATGCAAAATGGAAGTCTGTGAACCATTAACTAATATTTTTAATTTATCTCTTCAAACAGGTGTAGTGTCTGATATGTGGAAGATGGCTAATGTAATTCCTATTTTTAAAACAGGGGACAAGTCGTTACCGTCAAATTACCGCCCAATAAGCCTGACCTCAATTGTAGGCAAATTACTAGAGTCAATTATAGCTGAGATTATAAGAAGCCATCTCGATAAGCATAGCTTGATTAATGATACTCAGCATGGATTCACAAGAGGCCGGTCTTGTCTAACTAATTTATTAACTTTCTTCAGTAAAGCTTTTGAGGCTGTTGACCACGATAAAGAATTTGATATTATTTACTTAGATTTTAGTAAGGCATTTGATAGAGTTCCGCACCAAAGACTGTTGAAGAAAGTAGCAGCTCATGGCATTGGGGGAAGGGTGCTCTCGTGGATCGAATCATGGCTCACAGACAGGAAGCAGAGAGTGTCCATAAATGGGGTTAAATCCGAGTGGGGATCAGTAACAAGTGGCGTTCCACAGGGATCAGTCTTGGGCCCGTTGTTGTTTATAATATATATCAATGATCTTGATGAAGGAATTACTAGTGATATGAGCAAATTCGCCGATGACACGAAGATAGGTAGGATAATTGATTCAAACGTAGATGTTAGGGAACTTCAGGAGGATTTAGACAAACTCTACTCTTGGTCAGAAAAGTGGCAGATGCAGTTCAATGTAGATAAATGCAAGGTTCTGAAGCTCGGGAGTGTCCATAACCCTAGCACTTATAAGTTAAATAATGTAGAACTTAGCCATACAGATTGCGAAAAGGACTTGGGGGTTATGGTAAGCAGCAACCTTAAACCAAGACAGCAATGCCTAAGCGTACGTAATAAGGCAAATAGATTACTGGGATTTATATCAAGAAGTGTAAGCAACAGAAGTCCAGAGGTCATACTGCAGCTTTATACATCATTAGTAAGGCCTCACCTAGATTATGCAGCTCAATTCTGGTCTCCATATTACAGAATGGACATAAATTCGTTAGAAAACATTCAGCGTAGGATGACTAAATTAATACATAGCATTAGAAATCTTCCTTATGAAGAAAGATTGAAGACTCTTAAGTTACATTCACTTGTTAGACGAAGAATGAGGGGAGACCTGATCGAAGTGTATAAGTGGAAGATAGGTATTAATAAAGGGGATATTAACAAGGTCTTGAGGATATCTCTCCAAGAGAGAACCCGCAGTAATGGATTTAAATTAGATAAGTTTAGATTTAGAAAGGACATAGGAAAGTATTGGTTTGGAAATAGGGTAGTTGATGAGTGGAACAGTCTACCTAGTTGGGTTATTGAGGCTAGGACTTTGGGTAGTTTCAAATTTAGGTTGGATAAGTACATGAGTGGGAGGGGTTGGATTTGAGTGGGACTTGCACATCAGAGCTTATTTCTTGGGTAGCATTGAAAATTGGGTTGGTCAAATGTTTGTTAGTGGGATGAATTGTAAAGGACCTGCCTAGTATGGGCCAACAGGCCTGCTGCAGTGTTCCTCCTTTCTTATGTTCTTATGTTCTTTACCTCCTATACCATGAGCTGCCACTTTTCTTAAGAGTCTCTTGTGAGGTACTCTGTCGAAGGCTTTACTAAAATCCAAATAAACAATATCATATTCCTTATCACTGTCAACTGCCTCAAATGTTCTGTTGAAGAACGTCAGTAAGTTTGTCAGGCAGGAACGACCTCTCGTGAATCCATGCTGAGATTCATTTATCAAGTTATGCTCTTCGAGGTGACTTCGGATAATGTCAGCTATAATTGATTCTAATAACTTGCCCACTATAGATGTCAGGCTTATTGGACGGTAATTTGAAGGAGTGGACTTATCCCCTGATTTGAATATAGGAACCACATTAGCCATCTTCCACATCTCTGGCACAACACTGGTAAGGATGGACGCATTGAATACACTCGTTAATGGCTGACTAAGCTCCATCTTGCATTCCTTAAGTACCCTTGAAAACAACTCATCGGGTCCCGGGGACTTATTTTGTTTCAGTTTGTCTATCTGTTTAATAACCATGTCCCTCGTGACAGTAATATTAGTTAACTTAAATTCATCAGGAACTAAATAATTGTTAATTACTGGAATCTCATTTACATCTTCCTGTGTAAAAACTGACAAAAAATAGTCATTAAATAAGGAACACATTTCCAGTTCATTATCCGTCAGCTGTCCATTCCCAGATTTCAGAGGTCCTACTTTTTCCTTCACCTTCGTCCTATACACTTGAAAGAACCCCTTTGGATTAGTCTTTGATTCATTAGCAACTCTAATTTCATAGTCACGTTTAGCCTTTCTAATCGCCTTTTTTACTTCTCTTTTAAGCTGAACATATTGGTCAGTAAGGTTAACCTCTCCTCTTCTGATGCGCCTATAAATTCCCCTTTTCTCCCCTAATAGATGCTTTAGCCTCCTGTTAACCCATTTGGGATCGTTATTATTAGACCTAATTTCTCTCTGGGGAATGTATATACTCTGGGCACTGTGTACATTATTAAGAAAACAATCATAAAAGCAGATCCCTTCATATTCATAAGTATGATTATCGTCAATAAAATCATTAGCTAGATAACCCCAATCAAGATTAGACAGATGTTCCCTAAGTCCATTATAATCGGCAGAACGAAAATCGGGGATTTTTACTGTATTATCATTATTCTTGCATTCCCAATTAATGCTAAAGGTGATGGATTTGTGATCACTTGCGCCAAGCTCTTCAGTGATCTCCAGATTATTCACGAGTGTTTCCTTATTTGACAAGACTAGGTCTAGCAAATTATTACCCCTGGTAGGTTCAGTTACACTCTGTTTCAGAAAACAGTCCTGAACTGTTTCCATGAAGTCACTGGACTCTAGATTACCTGTCAAAGAATTCCAGTCAATTTGGCTAAAGTTAAAGTCCCCTACTATGACTACGTTACTGTGTCCAGAAGCCCTAACAATTTCGTCCCAAAGAAGTCTCCCTCTATCGTGATCCAAGCCTGGAGGTCGGTATATTACACCTAGAATTAGTTTTTCTTGACCCTCCACGAACTCTACCCAAACAGACTCTGTTACTGCTCCATCTATTTTTATACCTGTTTTTATGCAACAATTAATATTTTCTCGAACATACAATGCAACTCCTCCCCCCTTCCCATTACATCTATCCACATTGAATAACTTAAATCCCTGAATATTACACTCAGCAGTCATATCCCGACTCTTTAAATCATACCACGTTTCAGTTAATGCAATGATATCAAAGTTCCCAGCACATGCTACCAAACGTAGTTCATTAATTTTATTTCTTGCACTTCGACTGTTAGCATAAAA
>NW_027198054.1:17500-50197 GCF_038502225.1 Cherax quadricarinatus
GTAGCCCAGGGGCCTCACAGTACTTGTAGCCCAGGGGCCCTCACAGTACTTGTAGCCCAGGGGCCCTCACAGTACTTGTAGCCCAGGGGCCCTCACAGTACTTGTAGCCCAGGGGCCCTCACAGTACTTGTAGCCCAGGGGCCCTCACAGTACTTGTAGCCCAGGGGCCTCACAGTACTTGTAGCCCAGGGGCCCTCACAGTACTTGTAGCCCAGGGGCCTCACAGTACTTGTAGCCCAGGGGCCCTCACAGTGCTTGTAGCCCAGGGGCCCTCACAGTGCTTGTAGCCCAGGGGCCCTCACAGTACTTGTAGCCCAGGGGCCCCTCACAGTGCTTGTAGCCCAGGGGCCCTCACAGTACTTGTAGCCCAGGGGCCCTCACAGTACTTGTAGCCCAGGGGCCCTCACAGTGCTTGTAGCCCAGGGGCCTCACAGTACTTGTAGCCCAGGGGCCCCTCACAGTACTTGTAGCCCAGGGGCCCCTCACAGTACTTGTAGCCCAGGGGCCCCCTCACAGTACTTGTAGCCCAGGGGCCCCTCACAGTACTTGTAGCCCAGGGGCCCTCACAGTACTTGTAGCCCAGGGGCCTCACAGTACTTGTAGCCCAGGGGCCTCACCCCTCACAGTACTTGTAGCCCAGGGGCCCTCACAGTACTTGTAGCCCAGGGGCCCCCTCACAGTACTTGTAGCCCAGGGGCCCTCACAGTACTTGTAGCCCAGGGGCCTCACAGTGCTTGTAGCCCAGGGGCCCTCACAGTACTTGTAGCCCAGGGGCCTCACCCTCACAGTACTTGTAGCCCAGGGGCCCCTCACAGTACTTGTAGCCCAGGGGCCCTCACAGTACTTGTAGCCCAGGGGCCCTCACAGTACTTGTAGCCCAGGGGCCCTCACACTACTTGTAGCCCAGGGGCCCCTCACAGTACTTGCAGCCCAGGGGCCCTCACAGTACTTGTAGCCCAGGGGCCTCACAGTACTTGTAGCCCAGGGGCCCTCACAGTACTTGTAGCCCAGGGGCCTCACAGTACTTGTAGCCCAGGGGCCCCTCACAGTACTTGTAGCCCAGGGGCCCCTCACAGTACTGTGTAGCCCAGGGGCCCCCTCACAGTACTTGTAGCCCAGGGGCCCCTCACAGTACTTGTAGCCCAGGGGCCCTCACATTACTTGTAGCCCAGGGGCCCCTCACAGTACTTGTAGCCCAAGGGCCCCTCACAGTGCTTGTAGCCCAAGGGCCACTCACAGTACTTGCAGCCCAGGGGCTCTCACACTACTTGTAGCCCAGGGGCCCCTCAGTACTTGTAGCCCAGGGGCCCTCACAGTATTTGTAGCCCAGGGGCCCCTCAGTACTTGTAGCCCAGGGGCCCTCACAGTATTTGTAGCCCAGGGGCCCCTCAGTACTTGTAGCCAAGGGGCCCCTCACAGCACTTGTAACCCAGGGGCCCTCACAGTACCTGTAGCCCAGGGACCCCTCACAGTACCTGTAGCCCAGGGGCCCTCACAGTACCTGTCGCCCAGGGACCCCTCACAGTACCTGTAGCCCAGGGACCCCTCACAGTACCCGTAGCCCAGGGGCCCCTCACCTCACAGTACTTGTAGCCCAGGGCCCCCCTCACAGTACTTGTAGCCCAGGGGCCCTCACAGTACTTGTAGCCCAGGGACCCCTCACAGTACTTGTAGCCCAGGGGCCCTCACTACAGCCCAGGGGACCCCTCACACTTGTAGCCCAGGGGCCCCTCACCTCAGCCCAGGGGCCCTCACATTACTTGTAGCCCAGGGGCCCCTCACAGTACTGTAGGGCCCCTCCCAGGGGCCCTCACAGTACTTGTAGCCCAGGGGCTCTCACACCTTGTCAGGGGCCCCTCAGTACTTGTAGCCCAGGGGCAGTTGTATATATGTCTGTTGGCCACGGCACGCCACAGGGGAATCATGTGTGCCACACTGACACAGCACGCCTCAGGGGTGTCAGGTGAGTGCCACAGACCTACATACAGCTCTAGATATATGTAATATAAATGAAGCCATCTTAAAGTATACAGCACCATCAATGAACCCACTTCTAATAAAGGTTTTTAAGAGGCAGAGAAAGCGCAGGGGTATTCAGCAAAACTAGTATCAGAACTAAGGGTAATGAACTGTGAAAGGATAAAAGTAAAAGGACAGATATGATAACAAAATACAAAATATTCATGGGACAGGTACATGAGGGCATATCACGAGTTTCGAAACGGTAACTTTCGTCTGACAAACCTATTGAGTTCTGGAACAAACTTACAGTAGTGAGACAAGGGAGAGAAAGAACTGGAAGGATTACATTTACTTGGACTGCAAGAAGGTATACGATACTGTACCTAACAACAGCATGGACCAAAAGCTTGAGGTTCAGGAAGGTATTACAGAGATTGTGCTCTGGTGGGAAAGAAAACAGAGTGATTGTCTGAGCAGAAATGTCACACTGGATAAGAATAGCAAGATTGGTATTAGAACCAGTACTTTATTTAGTATGGGGGAATGATAAATAAGATGAAGCGAGTCAGATGTATACGTGTTTGCTTATGATATGAAACTAATGAAGAGAATAGAAACCAATGAGGACAAAGGAAGGCGACAAAATGATTTTGAAAAATTTTAATATTGGTCAGATAAGTGGTCACTTGAATTCAAACCAAAGAAATTCAAGGAAATGAAGGTATTTAGACAATGCAAGAAGACCGGATACGGTCACACAAAGAGAAAGACCTGGAGGCGATATAGAGTAAATACTCGTCTGACAAACCTAGGAGTACTCTCAGAAATTTCGCTAAAGAGCCAATCATTTCATTTCATATAGCACACTCGTAAGTCAAATTTATGCTAGAGTATGTAGCACCACATATATATGTCGTGCCGAATAGGCAGAACTTGCGATCTTGGCTTAAATAGCAACGCTCATCTTGCCATATAGGACAAGCGAATATATATATATATATATATATATATATATATATATATATATATATATATATATATATATATATATATATATATATATATATATATATATATATATATATATATATATATATATATATATACATATATATATATATATATATATATATATATATATATATATATATACATATATATATATATATATATATATATATATATATATATATATATATATATATATATATATATATATATATATATATATATATATATATATATATATATATATATATATATATATATACATATATATATATATATATATATATATATATATATATATATATATATATATATATATATATATATATATATATATATATATATATATATATATATATATATATATATATATATATATATATATATATATATATATATATATATATATATATATATATATATATATATATATATATATATATATATATATATATATATATATATATATATATATATATATATATATATATATATATATATATATATATATATATATATATATATATATATATATATATATATATATATATATATATATATATATATATATATATATATATATATATATATATATATATATATATATATATATATACATATATATATATATATATATATATATATATATATATATATATATATATATATATATATATATATATACATATATATATATATATATATATATATATATATATACATATATATATATATATATATATATATATATATATATATATATATATATATATATATATATATATATATATATATATATATATATATATATATATATATATATATATATATATATATATATATATATATATTATATATATATTTATAAATATATATGTATGTAAATATATATATATGTGAAGGCTTACTCAGCTCTGTAATAACTTCAGACAGTATTACCAAGGCTGGCTCCTCCTCAGGAAAATTAATGAAAAAAGAAGTAATAATTCACAAAGATAAACACCATTATTTATTAATGCAAAGATAAAACATTGAAACATGAAGGTGTATCCTATTTGAAAGAAAAATGAAAAATGAAATGAAAAAATGACATTTGAATTCAACGCTAATATGTACAGTTATACTGGGGTGTCTGGTTGAGGTTGACACCGTCTTGTAGAAATTGTAGCCGTTACTGATGATGGGGCGGGGGAGTTCACAGGTGTTGGTGACAACCCAACGACTAGTTCTTCACAGAGTCTATAAGTCAGTCTAGATGACAGGAACTCAGGTTCTTTAACACTACAAAGATGAGGGGTAGTGTCTGCTGTACTAATTAATCAGGTAGGTAGATCAAAAAGTGACGTCTCCGGACGGTTTCAGTCCGTCTCCTTCAACACTTCTCGTTGGTTGGCAGGTGACCCGATCTGTCATTCCAAGCTGGAAAGAGAGACAGGTTACCCACTGCTTAAGAAATCACTCTCCATGATAAGTACAATACCTAAAAGAAGGTGGTGATTATCTAAAAGTCTAACATGGAGAGCTTCAAGGCTGAAAGGACTAAGTTTATTATTGGTCAAAAGTGAAGCTTTCAACCAATAAGTCCACTAGAATAGGAGCAGGCTTGTACTTACAGTTGTGCTGGGAGCTGTGAGTCCAGTGATTACTGTTTCGCCGGAGCCCCACAAGTCACCTTTCAGGGTGGAGGGGGGAGGGGATAGCGGGAGCTAGACTGACCCTACCTTAACAAGCAGCCGGCAATCAAACTCTCGTTACCATATACTCGCTCGCTACTCCTATCTGTTGAACTTTTCCCTCACACTCCCCCATACCAAGACTTATAGTCAAGGAGTATAAGAAGAATAGGCGAGGAAAAAGTTCTAATATGTGGAAGTCGCGTAAGGCAACAAATCTTCTACTGACTGTCACGACTTAACCAGTCAGAGAAATAATTGGATGAACCATTGATATACACAATATGAAACTTAAAAGCTTGGAGTGCCAATGTCCACCTCAAGAGGCGACTGTTGGTTCCCTTAAAAGTTTCTAGGTATATCAAAGGTTTGTGATCCGTCTCTAAAATAAATTCTTTTCCCAGTAAATAAAATTTAAGTTTGGAGATACCCCACACAAGGGCCAAACATTCCTTTTCTATGGTGGAGTATCTCGTTTCTGCAGGAAGGAGTTTCCGGCTTAGGAAGCATACAGGGAAGGGAGTACCATCATGGTATTGTAGTAACACTGCACCTAAGCCAGTATTGGAGGCATCAGTTCTTAAACAAAATGTTTTATTAATATCTGGAATCTTAAGTATAGGGTCTTTCGAGAAGATATTTTTAATCTCATTAAACTTTTCTCGAGCTACGTCGGAAAGTTCAAGAGGTTCCTTCACAGACTTTTTAAGGAAGTCAGATAAGATGCCTGTAAGATCAGTAAGGTTCGGGATAAACCGTGCATAAAAATTTACAGAACCAAGAAAGCTACGCATGAGCTTCTTGGTTTTGGGGAATTTAAACTCTAATAAAGCTTTGATCTTACTGGGGAGAGGCTGCAAAGAGTTATTAGAAAGGATCAGTCCGAGATATCTAATCTTGTTATACCCAAGGAAGCATTTCTTTGGCTTGGCAGTGAGGCCATGTGAGCGTAACCTACGTAAAACTGATGTTAATGTTTGGATATGCTTGCTCCACGTGGATGTCATTACGTAAATGTTATCAAAATAAACTGAAACATTTGGCATATTACCCAAGACCTTTCTCATCAGTCTCACGTAGGTAGCACAGGCAGTTACCAAACCGAAGGGCATAGTTCTATACTGCATCAGTCCTTGGTGGGTAGGAAAAGCGGTGTACTGCTTAGAAGAAGGATCTAACATTACTTGATGATATGCCTGCGCAATATCAATCTCTGAAAAGAAGGAAGAGTCATAAAATTTGTGTAGATCGCTATCTATTAAGGGCATAGGCTCAGCATCCCACCGAGTTATAGCATTAAGGCCTCTGAAGTCAATAGCAAGTCTATATGAATTATCCTCCTTCTTAACCATGACTACTGGTGAGCAATATGCAGATACTGAAGGTTCAATGATCTTTAGTTTTAATAATTTGTCTACCTCTCGGTCAAATGCATCCCTAAGGTGAACTGGAACTGGGTATAATTTCCGTTTGATAGGATTGTCCGTGACTAAGTCAATCTTATGGACTACCGTGGAGGTGACACCTGGAATATCAGTAAAAACGTCTGAGAAGTTACTCACACATTGAAGTAGTTCATGTTTCTTATGGTCATCCAAAGACTCATTAATATTAATGTTTGTTGCACCCGAGTGGTCAAGAGTCACCAAGTCATGTAGTTCTCTGTCATAGTCTACGTTAGAGGTGTCAATTACGCACACCTTACACTCCTCAGTTGTCTTATCAAGTTTGTGTGGAAAAACTAAATCAAAGTTATTCAGGCAGTTAACCGAATTTCTTCGGTAATATTTCTTAAGGATGTTGATATGATAAAGCTTAGGTTTCCCCTTGACTTCTATGAGGTAGTCAACTTTCCCACAAATTTTTAATACCTTATATGGACCTTTCCATGCTACTAATAATTTATTTGACTTGATAGGCAAAAGTACCAGAACTTCATCCCCTACTTTAAAACTTCTCCTCTGACTTTTGGAATCAAAATAGGTTTTGTACTGGTCCATTGACAAGCTTAAGTTTTTCGAAACTATGTCAGAGGTCTCCTCAAGTTTGGATCTAAGGTCAAGGAGAAACTGATAAGAAGACTGAACCTCAGCATTCACGTCCTCATTAGTCCATAAGTCATGAAGGATGGACAATGGACCTCTGGCCTGTCTACCATAGAGAAGTTCAAAAGGTGAAAACCCCAAAGAGTCACTGGGAACTTCCCTCATGGCAAACAAAGCACAGGGTAGGTAACGATGCCACTCCTTAGGTTTAAGGGAGCAAAGTTTCCTTAAAATGGACTTGAGAACCGAATGCTGGCGTTCAATCCTCCCATTACAGCTGGGATGATAGGGTGTTGTGAAGAGAGGCTTCACTCCCAGAAGTTGGTAGAGATGTTGCATTAAGTCAGATGTGAATTGTGTCCCACGGTCAGACAAAATTTCTCTAGGGATGCCAACTCTGGAGAAGATGGACAAAAGGGCTTCAGCCACCTCTGTAGTAGTTATGGTCTTTAAGGGTACGGCTTCAGGGAAACTCGAAGCATAATCAACTAATGTTAATATATATCTATGTCCCCCAGATGAAAGTGGTGATAAAGGACCAACGATGTCAATAGCTACTCTTTCAAACGGTACCGTAAAGATTGGCATTTTGACCATAGGTACTCGCCTGGTACCTCGGGAGGATGACAGTTGGCAAACTTTACACGATCTACAATAGGTAGTGATATCTGAGGACATTTTGGGCCAAAAATAGGTTTCCCTAATTTTATTTAAGGTTTTACGATGCGAGAAATGTCCGGCCACTGGTAGGTCATGAGCCATTTTAAGAACAGTCTCTCTGCATTGACTTGGAACAACTAAGATGGAATAGTCTATCTCATCTGAATTTAATTTGAATACTGATTTATACAAGATACCTTTTATATATTCAAATTTATATGAAAAGTTTTTCCTTTGGATAACTTGATTTTGTCTAGCTGCATTATGGCAATTCTGAAGAGAAGGGCAATTACGTTGTAAATTGACAAAGGAGTCCTTCGATATATCTAAAGGCTTAAAGTCAGGGAAAATCAAAGGATGGACAGTAGGAGAAGCCTGGGCTTTGGTCTGAGCCCTAGTCAAGACATTTATGGTATCGGAGGTGATATCCTCACTTTCATCTAACAAGTGAACCGGTGATTCTACTATCTCGCTTTCGAGAGTAGTATCACTGGTTTCTAACCCCACATGAATATTCCGAGACATTGCCTCATCTGAACTTTCGAGGGGCTTCTCTGACTCTACATGAAGAGGATCTGAAACACTTATATCCATCTTTGGTGATGAAAGGTCAACCTCAGAAGGAAGAATGGCACCTTTTACATTACCTATTAGTACGGAGCAAGAAGTGATGGGAGCTAGTACGGCTTCAGACCAACCTGTGAACCATTTAGACCTAATGTAACAACGGATGGTAGGAAAAGTGTCTGTACGGCCCAAGTAGTCTGAAAGTATAGCAGAGGAATGAGTTTCTTTAAGGTTAGGGAACAGCTTATCAGAAATGACTATACATGTGCATCCAGTGTCTCGTAAAATGGTAGATACATTAAGTCCATTAACTGTTCCTGAACAGAAGGGTGCTTGGTCATTACAGTCTTTAAAACATCTTCCAACTTTTTGGACCTTCTTAGAAGGACAATCGGGACGTTTATGTCCCTTAACACCACATAAATGACAAACAGGAATAAAAGAAGTTTGTTTTCTTTCCACCAGAGGCTTTGATATCTTAAGATCTGGTGAACCCTTGCCCTTAGGGTTCGATCCCTTTAGGTCTTTATAGGAATTGTGAGCCTCAGCATACAAGTCAGCGGCCTCAGCAACTTCATCAGCTTTAATCAGGTTACGTTCTCTAATGAATGTTCGTATCTGGTGAGGAAGAGCTGTCAGGAACTGGTCAGCAACCATGAAGTCTCTAAGAGATTCATAACTGTGATCAATTCCTGAACTCTCTATCCAAAAGTCGAACAAACGAAAGAGTGTTACCTGTAACTGCTGAAAGTTTTGGCCAGGCTGTAAGGTGGCATACCTGAAATCTTTCCTATAAGAATTTGTGGTTTTTTGATATGCTTTAAGGATTGCCTTCTTCAGTAGGTTATAATTACATATGATATCCTGCGACAAAGTTGCATAGATATTCAAAGCTGTACCAGAAAATAACATTCCTAACCTGGTAGCCCAGGTGTCAGCAGGCCATTCACAGAGGGTAGCGGTATTTTCAAACCTGATAATGTATGAAGTAATGTCTTCACCCTCTGTGAAGGGAGGTAAATTAGGTGTTGGAATATGTGCACTAGCTGCATGATGTTCAATTACTCCTTCCACTAATTGTTGTTGTGTAAAAGTTAACTTTTTATTCTCTAATTCAAGGGGAGATTTTTTGAGCTCGCGATCTTTTTTTTTTCTCTCTTTAACTCATATTCTCTAGCTTTTTCCTCACGTTCTCTAGCTCTTTCCTCAACTTCTCTATTATTTGCTCTTTCCTCAAGTTCTCTTAATTTAGCTTGTTCCTCATGGACTTTAGCTATCTCCTCACGATCAAGTCTATCACGCTCCTTTTTGTCTTCTCGCTCTCTTTCTAACTGCCTTTCTTGGTTTCCTCTTTCAATTCGATCTCTCTCTCCTTTTTTCCTTCTTTTTCTCTTTCTCTCTTTCTCTTTCGATTCTCTCTCTCTCCTTTTTCTCCTCTCTTTCTCTTTCTAACTGTCTTTCTTCTCTCTCAATTCTTTCCTTCTCAATTCTTTTCTGGATCTTAGCACTAATCAAAGTTTCTAAATTTTTCCCCATTATTCCTAACTTACTCCCAGCATTCATCCAAAACTTGTATTCCTCCATACTTGCAAGAATAACTTAAACTACCAGGGGAAAATGAAACGAATATATCAAAGAAAACGGAGGGTTCGATTCCTGCTCCGCTCATACTATAAATAAATTGGAGGGTTCGATCCCTGCTTTGATTAAACAGTATGTGTGAATAGAAACAGAGGGTTCTATGCTGGCTCTGACCAAACAGCAAGTAGAATGGGGTCCCTTGACCATGCAATCTTCTCACCAAAAAAAATCAAGAGTGTCCTACGACAGTTCCCTTGATATAATAGAGAGCTCAATGAAACAACTTGTCACTGGAAAATCTCGGGTTCCTAGAGTCTATTCCTCCAAATCGTTTCAAGCTCAAAAATACAGGTGACAGAATTAACTAGTATATCCTGCCTTGACTTGACTTACAATAAATTGAGACTATAACAATCACCAAATCTTTTAAATACCTGTACTGTAGTCCTACCATAGAGAATGATTACTCATGGCTGGTGGTAACCGTCTGTGGTATGCGGCGTTGAAGTTCCAATGGTAGATTCGAGATGGAGTTGAATCTTGATTCAGTCGAGTTGATCCTGGCAAGGTCGCCACTTGTGAAGGCTTACTCAGCCCTGTAACAACTTCAGACAGTATTACCAAGGCTGGCTCCTCCTCAGGAAAATTAATGAATAGAAAAAGAAATAATAATTCACAAAGATAAACACATTATTATTTATTAAAACAAACATAAAACAGTGAAACATGAAGGTGTATCCTATTTGAAAAGAAAAATGAAAATTTGAAATATAAAAAAATGACATTAAATGAATATCAACGCTAATATATATAGTGATACTGGGGTGTCTGGTGAGGTTGACACCGTCTTGTAGAAATCGTAGCCGTTGCTGATGATGTGGGGGGGGGGGTCGCAGGTGTTGGTGACAACCCAACGGCTCGTTCTTCACAGAGTCTATAGCCGTGAATAGTCAGTCCAGATGACAGGAAAGCAGGTTCTTTACCACTGCAATGATGAGGGGTTATGTCCTGCGTGCATACATGTACAGGTAGATAGATCCAACATGGGACGTCTCAGGACGTTAGTCCGTCTCCTTCAACACTTCTCGTTGGTTGGCAGGTGACCCAATCTGTCATTCCAAGCTGAAAAGAGAGACAGGTTACCCACTGCTTAAGAAATCACTCTCCATGATAAGTACAATACCTAAAAGACGTGGTGATTATTAAGACATTTAAGAGAGATCAAGGCTGAAAGGACTAAGTTCATTATTGGTCAAAAGTGAAGCTTTCAACCAATAAGTCCACTAGAATATGAGCAGGCGTGTACTTACAGTAGTGCTGGGAGCTGCGAGTCGAGTGATTAATGTTTGACCGGAGCCCCACACGTCACCTTTCGGGGGGGGGGGAGGAGGAAGGGGGGGGATCGCAGGAGCTAGACTTACCCTACCTTAAGCAGCCGGCAATCAAACTATCACTTTCGGGGTGGGGGAAAAAAAGGGGGGTTAGGGGGGATAGCGGGAGCTAGACTTACCCTACCTTAACAAGTAGCCGGCAA
The DNA here is from genome assembly GCF_038502225.1 of Cherax quadricarinatus. Lineage (NCBI taxonomy): Eukaryota > Metazoa > Arthropoda > Malacostraca > Decapoda > Parastacidae > Cherax > Cherax quadricarinatus. Next base: position 28,531 of record NW_027198054.1, read on the forward strand.
TCAAACTATTGTTACCATGTACTTGCTCAATACTCCTATCTGTTGAACTTTTCCCTCAGGAATAAGTTTACTGAGTATACCAGGAAAAGTGTACGGTAGGGTTATAATTGAAAGAATTAGAGGTAAGACAGAATGTAGGATTGCGGATGAGCAAGGAGGTTTCAGAGTGGGTAGGGGATGTGTAGATCAAGTGTTTACATTGAAGCATATATGTGAACAGTATTTAGATAAAGGTAGGGAAGTTTTTATTGCATTTATGGATTTAGAAAAGGCATATGATAGAGTGGATAGGGGAGCAATGTGGCAGATGTTGCAAGTATATGGAATAGGTGGTAAGTTACTAAATGCTGTAAAGAGTTTTTATGAGGATAGTGAGGCTCAGGTTAGGGTGTGTAGAAGAGAGGGAGACTACTTCCCGGTAAAAGTAGGTCTTAGACAGGGATGTGTAATGTCACCATGGTTGTTTAATATATTTATAGATGGGGTTGTAAAAGAAGTAAATGCTAGGGTGTTCGGGAGAGGGGTGGGATTAAATTATGGGGAATCAAATACAAAATGGGAATTGACACAGTTGCTTTTTGCTGATGATACTGTGCTTATGGGAGATTCTAAAGAAAAATTGCAAAGGTTAGTGGATGAGTTTGGGAGTGTGTGTAAAGGTAGAAAGTTGAAAGTGAACATAGAAAAGAGTAAGGTGATGAGGGTATCAAATGATTTAGATAAAGAAAAATTGGATATCAAATTGGGGAGGAGGAGTATGGAAGAAGTGAATGTTTTCAGATACTTGGGAGTTGACGTGTCGGCGGATGGATTTATGAAGGATGAGGTTAATCATAGAATTGATGAGGGAAAAAAGGTGAGTGGTGCGTTGAGGTATATGTGGAGACAAAAAACGTTATCTATGGAGGCAAAGAAGGGAATGTATGAAAGTATAGTAGTACCAACACTCTTATATGGGTGTGAAGCTTGGGTTGTGAATGCAGCAGCGAGGAGGCGGTTGGAGGCAGTGGAGATGTCCTGTCTAAGGGCAATGTGTGGTGTAAATATTATGCAGAAAATTCGGAGTGTGGAAATTAGGAGAAGGTGTGGAGTTAATAAAAGTATTAGTCAGAGGGCTGAAGAGGGGTTGTTGAGGTGGTTTGGTCATTTAGAGAGAATGGATCAAAGTAGAATGACATGGAGAGCGTATAAATCTGTAGGGGAAGGAAGGCGGGGTAGGGGTCGTCCTCGAAAAGGTTGGAAGGAAGGGGTAAGGGAGGTTTTGTGGGCGAGGGGCTTGGACTTCCAGCAAGCGTGCGTGAGCGTGTTCGATAGGAGTGAATGGAGACGAATGGTATTTGGGACCTGACGATCTGTTGGAGTGTGAGCAGGGTAATATTTAGTGAAGGGATTCAGGGAAACCGGTTATTTTTATATAGCCGGACTTGAGTCCTGGAAATGGGAAGTACAATGCCTGCACTCTAAAGGAGGGGTTTGGGATATTAGCAGTTTGGAGGGATATGTTGTGTATCTTTATACGTATATGCTTCTAAACTGTTGTGTTCTGAGCACCTCTGCAAAAACAGTGATTATGTGTGAGTGAGGTGAAAGTGTTGAATGATGAAAGTATTTTCTTTTTGGGGATTTTCTTTCTTTTTGGGTCACCCTGCCTCGGTGGGAGACGGCCGACTTGTTGAAAAATATATATATATATATATATATATATATATATATATATATATATATATATATATATATATATATTATATATATATATATATATATATATATCAGCAATCACTAGTACACTCCCAGCAACCACTAGTACACTCCCAGCAATCACTAGTACACTCCCAGCAACCACTAGTACACTCCCAGCAATCACTAGTACACTCCCAGCAACCACTAGTACACTCCCAGCAATCACTAGTACACTCCCAGCAACCACTAGTACACTCCCAGCAACCACTAGTACACCCAGCAATCACTAGTACACTCCCTGCAATCACTAGTACACTCCCAGCAACCACTAGTACACTCCCAGCAATCACTAGTACACTCCCAGCAATCACTAGTACACTCCCAGCAATCACTAGTACACTCCCTGCAATCACTAGTACACTCCCAGCAACCACTAGTACACTCCCAGCAACCACTAGTACACCCCAGCAACCACTAGTACGCTCCAGCAACCACTAGTACACCCCAGCAACCACTAGTACACTCCCAGCAACCACTAGTACACTCCAGCAATCACTAGTACACCCCAGCAACCACTAGTACACTCCCAGCAACCACTAGTACACCCCAGCAACCACTGATACACCCCAGCAACCACTAGTACACCCCAGCAACCACTAGTACACCCCAGCAACCACTAGTACACCCCAGCAACCACTAGTACACCCCAGCAACCACTAGTACACTCCAGCAACTACTAATACACTCCCAGCAACCACTAGTACACTCCAGCAACCACTAGTACACCCCAGCAACCACTAGTACACTTGCAGCAACCACTAGTACACTCCCAGCAACCACTAGTACACTCCCAGCAACCACTAGTACACTCCCAGCAACCACTAGTGCACCCCAGCAACCACTAGTACAACCCAGCAACCACTAATACACCCCAGCAACCACTAGTACACCCCAGCAACCACTAGAACACTCCAGCAACCACTAGTACACTCCCAGCAACCACTAGTACACCCCAGCAACCACTATTACACTCCCAGCAACTACTAGTACACTCCAGCAACCACTATTACACTCCCTGCAACCACTAGTACACTCCCTGCAACCACTAGTACACTCCCTGCAACCACTAGTACACTCCCTGCAACCATTAGTACACCCCAGCAACCACTAGTACACTCCCTGCAACCACTAGTACACCCTCTGCAACCACTAGTACGCCCCAGCAACCACTAGTACACCCACTGCAACCACTAGTACACCCCCTTCAACCACTAGTACACCCCCTGCAACCACTAGTACACCCCCTTCAACCACTAGTACACTCCCTGCAACCACTAGTGCACTCCTTGCAACCACTAGTACACCCCCTGCAACCACTAGTACACTCCCTGCAACCATTAGTACACCCCAGCAACCACTAGTACACTCCCTGCAACCACTAGTACACTCCCTGCAACCACTAGTACACCCCCTGCAATTAGTACACCCCCTGCAACCACTAGTACACCCCCTGCAACCACTAGCACACCCCTTGCAACCACTTGTACTCTCCCAGCAACCACTAGAACACCCCAGCAACCACTAGTACACCCCCTGCAACTAGTACACCCCCTGCAACCACTAGTACACCCCCTGCAACTACTAGTACACCCCCTGCAACCATTAGTACACCCCAGCAACCACTAGTACACTCCCTGCAACCTCTAGTACACCCCAGCAACCACTAGTACACCCCCTGTAAATAGTACACCCCCTGCAACCACTAGTACACCCCCTGCAACCACTAGTACACCCCTTGCAACCACTTGTACACTCCCTGCAACCATAGAACACCCCCAGCAACCACTAGTACACCCCCTGCAACTAGTACACCCCCTGCAACCACTAGTACACCCCCTGCAACTACTAGTGCACCCCCTGCAACCAATAGTACACCCCCTTCAATTACTAGTACACCACCTGCAACCACTAGTACACTCTCTGCAACCACTAGTACACCCCCAGCAAACACTAGTACACCCCCGGCAACCACTAGTATACCCTCGACAACCACTAGTATACCCAGCAACGACTAGTACATCCTTGGCAACCAAGAAGATATAAACAAAGTTTTCCAGTGGGCAACGGTAAACAATATGATGTTCAATGAGGACAAATTCCAACTACTCCGTTATGGAAAACTGGAGGAGATAATAACTAGAACAGAGTATACTACTGACTCTGGCCATACAATAGAGCGGAAAAATAATGTAAGGGACCTGGGAGTAGTAATGTCTGAGGATCTCACTTTCAAGGATCACAACAGTGCCACGATCGCACGTGCAAAGAAAATGATAGGATGGATAATGAGAACGTTCAAAACGAGAGATGCCAAGCCCATGATGATCCTTTTCAAATCACTTGTTCTCTCTAGGCTGGAATACTGCTGTACATTAACATCTCCATTCAAAGCAGGTGAAATCGCAGATCTAGAGAGTGTACAGAGATCCTTTACTGCACGTATAAGTTCTGTCAAGCACCTTAACTACTGGGAACGCTTGGAAGCACTTGACTTGTACTCGTTGGAACGCAGGAGGGAGAGATATATCATAATCTACACTTGGAAAATCTTGGAAGGAATGGTCCCAAATCTGCACACAGAAATCACTCCCTACGAAAGTAAAAGACTGGGCAGGCGATGCAAAATGCCCCCAATAAAAAGTAGGGGCGCCATTGGTACACTAAGAGAAAACACCATAAGTGTCCGGGGCCCAAAACTGTTCAACAGCCTCCCATCAAGCATTAGGGGAATTGCCAATAAACCCCTGGCTGCCTTCAAGAGAGAGCTGGACAGATACCTAAAGTCAGTGCCGGATCAGCCGGGCTGTGGCTCGTACGTTGGACTGCGTGCGGCCAGCAGTAACAGCCTAGTTGATCAGGCCCTGATCCATCGGGAGGCCTGGTCATGGACCGGGCCGCGGGGGCGTTGATCCCCGGAATAACCTCCAGGTAACCTCCAGGTAACCTCAAGAAAGGTAAAGTGGAAATCAGTTTTTTTCGTGGCATACAGAGTGAAGTAGGATACGGGCAGGATGTCAGTACAGCATATCTGTGGGACATGTAAAAAAATCCTTGGAAGGAAATCCAGGATCACATGCAACCTCTGCTTTTCCAAACATCATATCTCTTGTACTAGACTAAACACTGCCTCAAAAAATGACCTCGAACTAGCAAGGTGCTTCTGGTTGTGCAATAAAGATGTAGAACTTTGGGCAGGTATCAGAAAGGTACTAAGGAGAGTAATAAATGATAAAAATAATCAAGAAAACAAAGATGACTTCTTGGATAGTCTACCAAAAATATATAAAACATGGGAGAAAGAGGAGTGAACCAAAAAATGCAGAATGCCCATACCACAACAGATGACTTGAAACTAGTCACACACTAAAAAAAAACACAGGAAACAAAAACATCAGTTAACCCCCCCCACATAGTGCTAACCCAGATCCATCCCCCAGTCATAGCACTAATGCCCACAGCGCTGGTACTGGCCCAGGCTCAGCCCCCAGCCCCAATGCTGAATCAGACTCAGCCCCCAGCCTTAGTGCCAGTTCAGACTCTGCTAGGGACTCAACCACAGTTACCACTAAAACCTTAAATATGTCACTACCATTGCACAAGACCATATTCCACATTACAGATGTAGTAGAAGAGTCGTCTTCTGGGGAAAGTAGTTCTCCGGAAGCAGGACGAAGTGGCCCTGGCTTAGACACTGAGGATTATAGTGTAGTCTTAGAACCTGCACAAATTAAGAACACACCTACGGAAAATTCTACCCAACCAAAAGCGAAATTGTGTAAATTCTATGTTTGGGGCATCTGAAAATATGGAATATCAGGAAAAACAAATGGGACGTGCAACTTTGAGCATCCCAAAAAAATGTAGTGACCTCCTGTCTAAAGGAGTGTGTCGTTCTTCTTCCTGTACTTTCTTTCACCCAAAAATGTGTCACTCTTTGGTCCTCCAAAAGCAGTGTTACAACATCAGCTGCCCGGCATACCATCGAAAAGGGACCAGGAGGCACAGACCCCACAAGACAAACAATAGTAGCTATGACAACCCAACTCCAGGTGATTTTTAGTGGCAGGAAACGGAAAAAGAAATTGGAAGGAATTAAAAATAGTCCACCACCTTGGAGCCTTGTTGGACTGGAAGCACAACCAGTGGCCACCCATGGCCCTCCAGAACTACAACTACTGATGCCAATAACAAAACCCCCCAACAAACACAGAATACAACCTCGTTTATATTTGCTAATATACAGGACCTCAAGCCATCCACCAACAACAAAATACCTTTTATCAGTGGACTTCTAGAGGAATCTAGTGCAATGTTTGCAGCCTTCACAGAGATCCACACAAAAGGTCCCTTTGACAGTGAAATATGGATAAGTGGTTACAAACTTTTTAGATGCGATAGAAAGAACAGGCAGCAAGGGGGGGTTGGCCTGTATGTCAAAGAGTCGGTCATCTGCACGGAGTTGCTGAACACCACAAATGGTGTAGTTGAAGTTCTATCAATAAAGATCGAGAATCAAAACCTAGTCATTGTGGTTGTATATAAGCCACCAGATGCAACCTCCCAACAGTTCAAGGAACAGCTACTGAAAATTGATTACTGTCTGGAAAACCTTCCAGCTCCATCCCCAAACATCTTACTGCTTGGTGATTTCAACCTAAGGCATACAAAATGGAAGAATGTAGCAAATAATGTTATAGCAGAAACAATCCCTGGAGGTAGCGCAGATGAAAGGTCACACACACATGAGCTACCAAGTCTCTGCGATAAACACACCTTAAGCCAGCAGATAGTGGAGCCAACAAGACTAGAAAACACACTTGACCTTATCTTCACAAATAATGAGGACCTGGTAAGAGACATAACAATATCAAAAACAACTAATTCCGATCACAATCTAATCGAAGTCCAGACTTACATGCATAGGGGTCCTGATCAGCAGAATGCATGTACCTGTGAAGGTGTCTTCACAAAATACAACTTCAACAACAAGAACATCAACTGGGACCAGGTAAACCATGTCTTAAATGAAACATGTTGGGAAGATATCTTAAATAACATGGATCCAAACCAGTGCCTTGAAAGGATCAACTTCCTGGCAGCTGAAGCATGTTCTAGGCATATTCCCCTAAGAAAGAAGAAGAGCAGGAGTAAACTGGAGAGAGAAAGACGCTCCCTCTACAGAAGACGACGAAGAATCACTGAGCTCCTCAGGAGTGCTAGAATATCTGATACACGGAAGGAAGCGCTGACCAGGGAAGTGGAAACTATCGAACTTAAGTTAAATGACTCTTACAGGAACCAGGAAAGACAGGAGGAACTTAAAGCTATTAGTGAAATTGTAAGAAATTCGAAATATTTCTTTTCATATGCCAAAAACAAGGCAAATACCACATCTAGTATCGGGCCCTTACTCAGACAGGATGGGACTTACACAGATGACAACAAGGAAATGAGTGATACACTGAAATCCCAGTACGACTCTGTGTTTAGTGAACCACTAATTAGTCTGAGGATCGACGATCCAAATGATTTCTTCATGAATGAGCCTCAAAACTCCATCAATGTATGCCAGATTTCCGATATTACCCTAACTCCAATAGACTTTGAAAAATGCCATTGACAACATGCCCATGCACTCAGCCCCAGGCCCCAGACTCGGGGAACTCTGTATTCATTAAAAACTGCAAGAAACCCCTCTCACGTACCCTAAGTACACTATGGAGGAGGAGCTTAGACATGGGTGAAATTCCACAGTCACTTAAAACAACGGATATAGCCCCACTCCATAAAGGTGGCAGCAAAGCATTAGCTAAGAACTATAGACCAATAGCTCTGACGTCCCACATCATAAAAATCTTTGAAAGAGTGCTAAGAAGCAGGATTGCAAATCACCTGGATTCCCAAAATCTGCACAATCCAGGGCAACATGGGTTCAGGGCAGGTCGCTCCTGCCTCTCACAACTACTGGATCACTATGACATGGCCTTGGATGCACTGGAAGAAAATCAGAATGCAGATGTAATATACACAGACTTTGCAAAAGCATTTGACAAATGCGATCATGGCGTAATAGCCCATAAAATACGTGCTAAAGGAATAACTGGGAAAGTGGGGAGATGGATCTTCAACTTCCTAACAAATCGAACACAAAGAGTAGTGGTCAACAGAGTTAAATCGGAGGCTGCCATAGTGAAGAGCTCTGTTCCACAAGGCACAGTACTCGCCCCCATCTTATTCCTTATCCTCATATCAGACATAAACAGAGATATACACCACAGCACCGTATCATCCTTTGCGGATGATACTAGGATCTGCATGAGGCTGTCATCTGCTGAGGACGCGGTTAACCTCCAAGAAGATATAAACAAAGTTTTCCAGTGGGCAACGGTAAACAATATGATGTTCAATGAGGACAAATTCCAACTACTCCGTTATGGAAAACTGGAGGAGATAATAACTAGAACAGAGTATACTACTGACTCTGGCCATACAATAGAGCGGAAAAATAATGTAAGGGACCTGGGAGTAGTAATGTCTGAGGATCTCACTTTCAAGGATCACAACAGTGCCACGATCGCACGTGCAAAGAAAATGATAGGATGGATAATGAGAACTTTCAAAACGAGAGATGCCAAGCCATGATGATCCTTTTCAAATCACTTGTTCTCTCTAGGCTGGAATACTGCTGTACATTAACATCTCCATTCAAAGCAGGTGAAATCGCAGATCTAGAGAGTGTACAGAGATCCTTTACTGCACGTATAAGTTCTGTCAAGCACCTTAACTACTGGGAACGCTTGGAAGCACTTGACTTGTACTCGTTGGAACGCAGGAGGGAGAGATATATCATAATCTACACTTGGAAAATCCTGGAAGGAATGGTCCCAAATCTGCACACAGAAATCACTCCCTACGAAAGTAAAAGACTGGGCAGGCGATGCAAAATGCCCCCAATAAAAAGTAGGGGCGCCATTGGTACACTAAGAGAAAACACCATAAGTGTCCGGGGCCCAAAACTGTTCAACAGCCTCCCATCAAGCATTAGGGGAATTGCCAATAAACCCCTGGCTGCCTTCAAGAGAGAGCTGGACAGATACCTAAAGTCAGTGCCGGATCAGCCGGGCTGTGGCTCGTACGTTGGACTGCGTGCGGCCAGCAGTAACAGCCTAGTTGATCAGGCCCTGATCCATCGGGAGGCCTGGTCATGGACCGGGCCGCGGGGGCGTTGATCCCCGGAATAACCTGTTTTTTTTTTTTTTTTTTTTTTACACAGGGTTTGACAAGGTTAAGGATCCCTAGCTTTATTGACAAGCTATTTACAGGTTAAGGATTCCTAACTTTATTGACAAGCTAAGAGCTGTTACCTACATCAGCTCATTTGAAAGCATTTTTATTGTTATGAGACATACAAGTAGGGAACAGGATGAAGTTGGAGCCATCTGTGGGCCAGCATTTTCATTTGATCAACTGACTTTATCTCGTTGACATCATAATGCTGTACGAATGTGTTCCATACTCGAGTCATCCTGGGTATAAATGATCTCAGATGGAGTGATGTTCTGGAGAAGGGTACAGCCAGAGTGAAGTTGCTGCTTTCTGCCCGTCTTGTGGTATAGAAGCTTGCTTCACGCTGTCCTCGAAGTGGATCCAAGTGTGGTACTTTGACAATATTGGCCTTGTACATAACAGTAAGGCCACCCACATCCCTCCTGTGTTGAAGGCTCTGCTGAAATGACAGATCTATCCAGGATGGGTCCAGGCGAGAGATGAGACGTCTTGCTCTGTTCTCTACTCTGTCAAGCAGTTGCTGATGAGAGGGAAGGGGGGGGGGCAGGCAAACCAAGAAAGTGGAGCATACTCAAGGTGTGAGTGTACTTGTGCCTCGTACAGAATCTTGCAACCCCTACTGTCAAGCAGATGCGAGATACGGAGAAGTGCTGTAAGCTTCCTGGCTGCCTTGTTTGCTAGATTTACAACGATGGTTCTTCATGGTCAGTTTGGAGTCAAATTTCACTTATGGAAGGGCGGGTAATGCTGTTATCGTAAACCAACCTGATGACACTATAGTATAGAGAAGTGTTAGAATTATTACTCCTCTATACTATATTATAGAGTAGAAGAATTAATACGCCTGTGCATTATAGCGCGGATGTTTCTGAAATTATTAGTGTCTCGTTTCGCCAGACGGGTGCCGCTTCATCCTACTCTTTGTGATACTAATTACTCTCAGGTTTCTTGAAGATACAGCTGCACATAATATCCTTTACTGGTTCTAAATATCCTGATACCTGACTAACATTCTTGTCTGAAACCAGATTTGCAAATGTTATTAAAAAGAGATAAAAGTTCATCTCTTGTGGGTTCTCACATAGGCCTCCAAAAGCATGTTAATGTCGTTGCCTTGGCTAAACTAGAAAAAACAAAGAATGTCAAATGTAATTTTACTTTCTCGAACACAAGTTTATTAAATATTGTTAAAAACTATAATTAGCAAAGGAGTTTGAATAAAACCTATCAGTATATATATTAAAGAGCGTATCCATTTTCCATCATAATGAAATGTCTCAAGCAAAACATACCTACTGCTTGGCCAAGGCAAGGAAATAAGTAACTTTGACAATTTAGTTTGTATGGAAATGGCCCTTGTATGAATTATAAAGTGTGTGGACAGAGAGAGGGCCAGAATCTAGAACATATCTTAGTGTCCAAACTTCCAATCATACCTATAGTATATGGTAAACCACTTTATTCTTTCTGAAAAGATAGCTGCAATCATGAGTGAATCGACATTCTGCACTAATAGTTGGATGAATTGTTACTAATGAGATTGTAGCATTGTCAATGAGAAGTTACTTGAATTTTCTTGAATTTGTATCAGTATATATGATGCAGTATATGATATTTCTGTTGCATCTTAACAATGGAAGTATGCACAGTGTGCTCTAACGAAGCCCATAGAGACCTCTATTTATGTTTCTTTTGAAATTCTGCTCACTGCATGATCATTTCTCGAGTAGTGGAGCTTTGTTCGTCAGGAAGCAACGTACTGTCTCCTGACACAGCTCTTCAGATGACACATTTAGGGGTTAATCATCCGCTGCCTATCCGAGATAGGTTTTACTCTCCATTTAGAGAAAAACCGAGGATTACTACATAGTGGTGTCCTAATATAAGATGATACCATAAAGACAGTTTGTTTTTATCCTAGTTAACAAGGTTTAAAGCCTATCGTCTACACGAGCGTGAAGCTACTTGCAACGTGTTCACCTCCGGACACGAATTTCTTTTGTTGTTGTATTCGTCAGGAGGCAGGACAAGTGTCGCTTTACACGGGTCTTAATCGTATTGAGGACTCATTGACTTATATGTGTCGTGTCAACCTGTGGTGGTTCAACGGGGAACAAAACAAATTGCAAAAATAAATTATTTCTGTTGCAACTTATTCTGTAAATCATTACATAACAAATAAATAATGGAGGTGAAAATGGCATATATACTGAGTACATTATGTTTATTTGTTCTTTCTTTCTTCTTTTGATATATATATATATATATATATATATATATATATATATATATATATATATATATATATATATATATATATATATATATATATATATATATATATATATATATATATATATATATATATATATATATGTGTGTGTGTGTGTGTGTGTGTGTGTGTGTGTGTGTGTGTGTGTGTGCTGGGGAGACTCTCATCCTCAGAAAAGACGATAAACGTACCTCAGGGAAAACTCTAGGTTCTCCCCGGAGCTGTTTGAATATTTTCTTCTCCTACCACCCCCTATATTTTATATTCTTTATGAAATTTTATTAACAGACAGAATACATTGACAGAAAACACAAAAATGATTACATTGGTACAATATATAAAAGATTATGAATCTCCTCCAGCTCCTTCTAAGCCGGACGTGAGCCATGTATGTAGCAAGCATTTCCCCTCTGGGTGGCTACACTGAGGCTTTGTAACATGAAAGTGATTATTTATTTTAATTTATTTTTGCAATTTGTTCCGGGTTAAACCACCACAGGTTGGCAAGACATATATAAGTCAGTGAGTCATCAATAAGATTAAGACCCGTGTCAAGCGACACTTGTCCTGCCTTTTGACCAGAGGTGAATTTTTGACCAGAGGTGAAAACGTTAAAAGTAGCCTCACGCTCTTGTAGATGATAGGCTTTAAACCCTGTTAACTAGGATGAAAACACACTGTCTTTAGGGTATCATCTTTATATATATATATATATATATATATATATATATATATATATATATATATATATATATATATATATATATATATATATATATATATATATATATATATATATATATATATATATATATATATATATATATATATATATATATATTCATATTATTTAGAGTAAAACGCTTAACATTTCTTGTTTAATAATAGTTTTTGAAAAACTTCCAAAATCCTCTCTGGCGTAACCACAAAAGTTCAAAAAAGTCGTCGACGGTAGAGAGTAAAATTGAAATGTGTAGCAGATCTGACCATTTTATGTGTAAAATAGTGTGAAAGTTTTATTCCCGTTAAATCACGTTAAATAATTTCCAGTTTACCTCTTCTGAACTTTAATATTTAATGGCTGATGCATTTTAGGGCCAGGATAATTCTTATTAAGTTTCGTTTGTGTGCAGCTAAATTAGTTGATGTAATAAAATAGTTAAAAAATGAAATCGTTGGAATCCGCACCATAACTGGAGAACGACTCATCTGATCGGCTTCAAATTTTCATCAATGATGTAGTTTCCTAAACAAAGATTGACGTTACTATTGGTTGGTTAGAGTCCCAATTTGTCAGTATTAGTGAACTGTAATACTTAATTTTTTTATATAATTAAAGAATGCTTCTTGTGATTGACTTCAAAATATTACTGATGATAAATTCTATTGAAGGAGAATCACCAGTTTAGTCAGAAGTACAAAATTTAATCTTTACTGAAATTGTTAAAAACTTGGAATCGTTGGAATCAGATGAATTACTAGAGAATGCCTTTTCCGATCAATTTCAAACTTTTACTATTGGTAGACTATTTTAAAACACAGTTGGTCACTCACTTTGAGCTGTTTAAAATTCAATTTATTTCAGACCTTAAATACTGGTGTATATTGACAAGAAGTCTTTTTATTATTAATTTTGGGCAATACAGGTGTCTCTTTGCACTTTTTCCCAATTTTACCAACTTGCATTATTTCTAAAATTATTATAAAATAGTTTTTCTTAAATTGTAAAGAACTTTCAATCGGAGATTTAATGACTTTTTTAAAGTTTAAATGTGAAACTTCATATTTTTGCCAAACATTCACTTCAACATTCATTTGCTTTCTAACAAATTTTCTTTTATTTCTCTAGAACGCCTTACTGAACTGTCTTCAAATTTTCATCGTTTGTGTAATGTATCCCGTACAATATTTCTGGATCATTTGCGTACGTGGCTGCTAACTGCACAATGTTACATGAAGCTTTGTGTCCGTGTGACCAGTGGAGACATGCTCCTCTGATGGCCTTCAGTATTTCGACAGTGTTGTGTCCTACATAGAAGAAAGGTTGATATATTTAACAGTGTTGATGCCATTGTGTCGATTATTATCTAGAAATATTATAGTGTTATTTTTACATTATTGAATTATTTTATCTTGAAGATGATGAATGGTTCTTGATCCATGAAAATGGCCTCATCTTTCCCTTGTTTGGATTGAATTTGAATGTAACCTATTCCAAATGCGCTATATAACCTACTGGCTTAGCGCTTTCCTTTCATTAATATATAACTATTCTGAGCGGCATTACTGTTCAATGGGTGTTGCAGTATATGAAATGGATGAAACTTTACATAGTTTAATGTTGTGTAGGCACAAGGATTGTTGGATCCTCTGCAATAACTGGAAAATGCTTCTGCTGTCAGCTTTTAAACTTTCACCGCTGATGTGGTGGAATTTATCCAACCAATTTAATAATTATCGGTAAGATAGTGATAAAAATATAAGGAGTACTTGTAAGATACCTTTCAGCATCTATCAGTAAGATTAAAGAAAGACACCATACTTTTCGACACCAGGAAGGAGGAGGCTACCAGCGGTGTTGGGTATCGTCAGCAGACGATGCAAAGAACCCTTCCATGGTACCTCAAATACATGGATACCTCAAAGATACTTGAAGGATACTGCCCCTGGCCCAGTCGCAGAGAATGCCTCCCGGTCCGTGGAAACAGAGCACTGCATAATAACAGATGTGCGGGCTGTGGTCAGCGTGAAATTTTAGGGCATATTATTCCAACGTGTCCATGAACCCATGACCAAAGAGTAAAGAGACATGACTGTATCAACGACTATATTGCTAAAGACTACCTGCGAAACAAGTATACAATAACCAAAGAACCAGCGATAGATACTACCGAAGGGCTGCGCACACCGGATCTTGTTTTATATTAGCTGGTAGCAAAGAAAGTCTTCATACTAGATGTGAAGGTTGGAAGTGATTGTAACACCACTAGCACAACATATCAATTTAGACCCAATACTAAGTACAATACTGGTCAGGCATTGTAATATTCGGCCGTGAGCGGCGTGCTGGGCAACATAATAAAGGATAATTAGTGAAAATAAGTCTTTATCTGCCTTGCAACCATCAGGTGCAGCGACGTTGCAGCCCAAATCTCTATTAATATAGTTAACTTGTGTGCAATCATAATCACGTGGCGAGGTATTATGCGCCTGGGATCCCACAACATTCTGGGTAATGCCCTGGGCTTAAGTTTGATAAAGATTGACTTACATGTGGTCGAGGCCATGGAGGTGTTTAGGTAATCAGCTGGAGGATGCATAGTTAGTGGGGGAGAGGGAGGCTAACTGAACCCCACTGACCAATATCATGAATGAGCAGGAGAGAATGTGGTGAGCTGTTCAACAGAAGTTAAGAAATACGCCACTCTTAACATTCACGGCTAAGAGAGAGAAAAAAGACTGTCTCTGTGGGCAAACATTTGGTTTGCAATCGAAGAAAATAAGTTAAATTATCGGGCGGGTTGAGACATATGCTGCCCCCTTTTCACCATGTAGTAAATAGGTGATTAAGTGGGTCCCATCTTCAGGGGTTACCCAATGCAAACATATAAGATTTTCTCGCAATACTGGGGTAACCTTAAGGTAAAGCCTTGGCTTACCTTCTTAGATAATAATAATAATAATAATAATAATAATAATGATAATGATGATAACAACAATAATAATAATTATAATAATAATAATAATAGTAATAATAACAATTATTATTATTATTATTATTATTATTATTATTATTATTATTATTATTATTATTATTATTATTATTATTATTATATAGAACATAATAACAAGAGTTATATCCCTAGCAACAAAAATTTTCCCGAGCGCTATAGCTTGTCCCGTACCTTATCAAGTGCTGGACCATCGTGTTCCAGATATTAACCCAAGTAATGGCAGGGCGCAATAAGGAACATCCCCATTCTCTATAAGGAATTTCTAATTGCATTATTTTAACGCAAGCTTGGATATAAGTACCTCTTCGTTTATCCTGAATTACCCAATAAATTTCATCCAGATGATCTTAATTATCAACGTTAGGTATTAAGAACCATTATAGATGTTCTTGGAATATTGGGAAAGTCATAATGTGTGTATGTGTGTGTCTCCAAGCCAGGTGGAGACTGTATCGGCAGTGTTCAGGAATCTACTTTAGTCGCCAGGAGAGCGAGCATTTATTGTTTCGTTTGTTAGGTAAGACACATATGCAACAGTTAGGTATCTTTATTATGAAACGTTTCGCCTACACAGTAGGCTTCTTCAGTCAAGTACAGAAAAGTTGATAGAAGCAGAAGATACTTGAAGACGATGTAATCAGTCCATCACCCTTAAAGTTTTGAGGTGGTCAGTCCCTCAGTCTGGAGAAGAGCATTGTTCCATAGTATGAAACAATATGGAACAGGATGGAGCTTTTTATAGCGAGAGGTGCCACTAGGAGAGGTAAGATGATGGGCTGATTACATCGTCTTCAAGTATCTTCTGCTTCTATCAACTTTTCTGTACTTGACTGAAGAAGCCTACTGTGTAGGCGAAACGTTTCATAATAAAGATACCTAACTGTTGCATATGTGTCTTACCTAACAACCTGTCGGTATTTTATACCATTTTAATGTTCATTGTTTCGTTTAAACATTTGGTTGGCTAAATGGGTTTAAAACCTAATAACTGCGTGAGGGGGCCATTAAGGTTACATGTAAAATATTCACCAAAAGTCAAGAATACTTTCATCCCTTAAATAGGGGCTAAAGTAAATTTTTATTGAATATATGCGCTGATAGATATATTCATCGGAGTTTATAATCTAACAACACATCTGCAACACCTCGGTATCTTTAATGGAGAAATGTTATGCTTGCACAACAGTCTCTATTTCAGTCTCATACAGAATGTGAAAAGGGACTTGGGTGTTATGATAAGTAGCAACCTTAAACCAAGATAGCAATGCCTAAGTGTGCGTAATAAGGCAAATAGATTATTGGGATTTATATCAAGAAGTGTAAGCAACAGAAGTCCAACGGTTATACTACAGCTTTATACATCATTAGTAAGGTCTCGCCTAGATGACGCAGCTTAGTTCTGGTCTCCATATTACAGAATGGATATAAATTCGTTAGAAAACATCCAGCGAAGAATGACAAAATTAATTCATAGCATTAGAAAACTTCCGTATGAAGAATGATTGAAGACCCTTAAATTACATTCACTTGTAAGACGAAGAATGAGGGGAGACCTGATCGAAGTGTATAAGTGGAAGATGGATATTAACAAAGGGGATAAAAATAAGGTCTTGAGGATATCTCTCCAATAGAGAACCCGCAATAATAGATTCAAATTAGAGAAGTTTAGACTTAGAAAGGATATAGAGAAGTATTGGTTTGGAAATAGGGTAGTTGATGAGTGAAACAGTCTGCCTAGTAGGGTTATTGAGGCTAAAACCTTGGGTAGTTTCAAATTTAGATTAGATAAATACATGGGTGAGAGAGGTTGGATTTGAGTGGAACTTGCACATGAGTTAGTGTATTTATCAGAGCTTATTGTTAGGGTAGAACTAAAGTGGGTTAGGCAAATATTCTGTTAGTGGGTTGGATTTGTGAAGGACCTACCCAGTATGGGCCAACAGATCTACTGCAGTGTTCCTCCTTTCTTATCTTCTTATGTAAATGAGATGCAGCAGTTGAACACGCCGTTATAATTAGGCAGGGCCTACTTATGATGACGGTCATCTCCATAATGTGAGTCAGGTTACTAATCGAGTTATATTAGATACCTCTCGTACCACCAGTGAGGACGTCTTAATCTGCTGCACCTCATCACTTCTAGTGACTCCACTATAAAAATCTCCCTCCTCACAAGACCGAAAAGGCCTACTATGCAGGCGAAACGTCTCTCCAATATAAATGCGCAGGTGTTGCACAAGTGTCGTCTTCATCGACTTCTCAGTTGTGTTTACCTTTGATTTAACTTTAATGCACTCTTATAGTATTTAATGTTTATTACTTAGAGTTGAAAATTTGTTTTCCTATTAAAAGAATAATATAAGTTTTCGCTAAATAGAAAATGGTGAATTAAGTTTTAACTTTAGATTTACTCTACTCCTTATGTAGATGACGTATTCTGTAAACACGATCTGTTTTCTTTATCTTGTGCGTTAAAATGGAGACTGTAAACAAAATTGTTTTCAATAATTTGAAAATGTATACCATAAATGCAAATATACTGCATACACAATGAATGGTATCATAACTTCATTTTTTCTTAGGTCGTATCATACGCGGAATTACATACATAAATCCCTGTTTTCGACCATTAAAAAGAAAATTGATATAGTCGTAACTTCCCGTTTTCTTCACCTGGTTCCTTATAAGCTGTTACAAGAATAAATTAATCCTCCGAGAGCCGCGATAGCAGGAAAGAACAAAAACGACTCTAGCTCTGGAGCAGTGTTACTTCAAGCGCCTAGTCCATTTATATACCAAATTGCGTTAGACGCCCCTGGTAAAAGAAAATGAGAAATGGGCCACTTACCAGCGCTAAGGACGGGGAAGATTAGGAGGAATGGCAACGGATAGGAAGCATAAAAATTCTGAGATGGTGCGAGGTTCTCATGATTGTTTTTATTTGTTGGGAGGGGATGGGTGGGGAGGGAATGGTGAATGGTGGAGAAAGAAAATAAATGGGGAATGGGAAAGTCAAAATATGAAGGTAAGATAATATATATTTTTATGTTTTTATAAATGAGTTTCACACACACACACACACACACACACACACACACACGCACACACACACACACACACACACACACACACACACACACACACACACACACACTCGACCCCTGC
Organism: Cherax quadricarinatus; assembly: GCF_038502225.1. Taxonomy (NCBI): domain Eukaryota; kingdom Metazoa; phylum Arthropoda; class Malacostraca; order Decapoda; family Parastacidae; genus Cherax; species Cherax quadricarinatus. The sequence continues at coordinate 46,729 of NW_027198054.1, forward strand.
AACCACAGCTAGGTGAGTACACACACACACACACACACACACACACACACACACAAAGAGTTGTAGCGGACAGGTTGTGGGATCAGCACCTGGAATCCTTTATGAGGCAGGCCAGTACAACATGGGTTCGAATCCTTGGCTAGCGCAGTGTTGTTATTGATCAATACCACTCGTTCCCTGGTCCCCAGTCCAGCTCTACAGGTGGTACCTCCCTATATTTATTTTGGCCAGTTCTTGGTGGGCTAACTGGGATAGAGATCTCTCGAGTCTCAGGTAGTCGACGCTCGAGTCTGTCCGGGAGGATGTTACTACAGAGCGCAGATTTTCTGCGTGTCCTCCTCTGTTAGGAGCATGGTGGTGGGAGTGGTAGAGTGTTGGATGGTTAATTTACGGACTGTGGTTCGCGCCTGCGGTACGTCTTTCTGTTTTTCACCCAAAGGTGTAGGGAGGCAAAAACTAGGTGTACTAGAGAATGGAAAAGGTACAGAAGACAGAGAACTCAGGAAAATAAAGAGATTAGCCGAAGAGCCAGAAACGAATATGCACAGATAAGGAGGGAGGCTCAGCGGCAATACGAAAATGACATAGCATCGAAAGTCAAGACTGACCCGAAGCTGCTGTACAGCCACATCAGGAGGAAAACAACAGTCAAGGACCAGGTAATCAGACTGAGGAAGGGTGATGGGGAATTCACAAGAAACGACCGGGAGGTATGTCAGGAGCTCAACACAAGATTTAAAGAAGTATTTACAGTGGAAACCAGTAGGACTCCAGGAAATCAGAGCAGGGGGGTGCACCAGCAAGTGCTGGATGAGATACATATAACCAAGGAGGAGGTGAAGAAGCTGCTAGGCGAACTTGACACCTCAAAGGCGGTGGGACCAGACAACATCTCTCCGTGGGTCCTTAAAGAGGGAGCAGAGACATTGTGTGTACCATTAACGAAGATCTTCAACACATCATTTGAAACTGGGCAACTCCCTGAGGTATGGAAGATGGCAAATGTAGTCCCAATTTTTAAAAAGGGAGACAGACATGAGGCACTAAACTACAGACCTGTATCATTAACATGTATAGTATGCAAGGTCATGGAGAAGATCATCAGGAGGAGAGTGGTGGAGCACCTGGAAAGAAACAAGTGTATAATTGACAACCAGCATGGTTTCAGGGAGGGAAAATCCTGTGTCACAAACCTATTAGAGTTTTATGACAAGGTGACAGAAGTAAGACAAGAGAGAGAGGGGTGGATCGACTGCATTTTTTTGGACTGCAAGAAGGCCTTCGACACAGTTCCTCACAAGAGGTTACTGAAAAAGCTAGAGGATCAGGCACACATAACAGGAAAGGCACTGCAATGGATAAGAGAATACCTTACAGGGAGGCAACAACGAGTCATGGTACGTGATGAGGTGTCAAAGTGAGCGCCTGTGACAAGCGGGGTTCCACAGGGGTCAGTCCTAGGACCTGTGCTGTTCTTGGTATATGTGAATGACATAACGGAAGGGATAGACTCAGAAGTGTCCTTGTTTGCAGACGATGTGAAGTTAATGAGAAGAATCAAATCGGATGAGGATCAGGCAGGACTACAAAGAGACCTGGACAGGCTACAAGCCTGGTCCAGCAACTGGCTCCTTGAGTTTAACCCCGCCAAATGCAAAGTCATGAAGATTGGGGAAGGGCAAAGAAGACCGCAGACACAATATAGTTTAGATGGCCAAAGTCTGCAAACCTCACTCAAGGAAAAAGATCTGGGGGTGAGTATAACACCGAGTATATCTCCTGAGGCGCACATCAATCAGATAACTGCTGCAGCATACGGGAGCCTGACAAACCTACGGATAGCATTCCGATACCTCAGTAAGGAGTCGTTCAAGACTCTGTATACCATTTACGTCAGGCCCATACTGGAGTATGCAGCACCAGTTTGGAATCCACACCTAGTCAAGCACGTCAAGAAATTAGAGAAAGTGCAAAGGTTTGCAACAAGACTAGTCCCAGAGCTACGGGGATTGTCCTACGAAGAAAGGTTGAGGGAAATCGGCCTGACGACACTGGAGGACAGGAGGGTCAGGGGAGACATGATAACGACATATAAAATACTGCGCGGAATAGACGAGGTGGAAAAAGACGGGATGTTCCAGAGATGGGACACAGACACAAGAGGTCACAATTGGAAGTTGAAGACTCAGATGAATCAAAGGGATGTTAGGAAGTATTTCTTCAGTCATAGAGTAGTCAAGCCGTGGAATAGCCTAGAAAGTGAAGTAGTGGAGGCGGGAACCATACATAGTTTTAAGGCGAGGTATGATAAAGCTCATGGAGCAGGGAGAGAGAGGACCTAGTAGCAATCAGTGAAGAGGCGGGGTCAGGAGCTATGACTCGACCCCTGCAACCACAAATAGGTGAGTACAAATAGGTGAGTACACACAAACACACACACACACACACACACACACATACACACACACACTGTTACGCTGACAAGCGATTTCTCTAAATATGTCTTACAATTTCGTTCATCCTTCTAATATTACATTGCGATTATCGTTGTTATTAGCTAAATCGACGAAAATCAGCTTTATAATATTAAATATTCATTTTCATCTTTCTCATTTTTCATTTTATGTATATATGTATTTTGCGCTGCTTTATCATTTACCAATGATAACTATTTATGACCTCACCTCTGGTTACTACTCGCCTGTCGCGAGCTACGTCAAAGGTGAGTGGAGTAGAGGAGGCAGTACAGCACCTCTCTCTGTATAGAGAAGGTCTCCACGGCTTACTCCTTTTAACCTAAACTGTGAAGCATTTGGTCTAGAGTTTTATTCGCTTAAGTGACCAGAAATTGTGGAATTTTCTTTGTACAGAAGTTCTCGTGTGTAGAGAAATAGAGGATGATGTAACTTTTTGTTCAACTGAATATTAAAGGTTCATTCAGCTAAGAATGAGTGGTATATAAAGTCTGTTTATATATAATTAAGAAAAAGATACAACAAAATATCTTAGATCTATAACAATATCTACTTTATATTAAAGATACATTTTACAAAGATTTTCGATCTCCTTACAACCTTATTACGATATAACTAGAGAATAATTCCCCATAAAAACTCCCCTAGACTAACAACGCCTATAGTTTATAAAGTTTATCGTAATACACACACACGCTCACACACACACACACACACACACACACACACACACACACACACACACACACACACACAGGCGCATAAAACAGGAAGGGCACTGCAATGGATCAGAAAATACCTGACAGGGAGGCAACAACGAGTCATGGTACGTAATGATGTATCACAGTGGGCACCTGTGACGAGCGGGGTCCCACAGAGGTCGGTCCTAGGACCAGTGCTATTTTTGGTATATGTGAACGACATGATGGAAGGGTTAGACTCAGAAGTGTCCCTGTTTGCAGATGATGTGAAGTTAATGAGGAGAATTAAATCTG
>NW_027198055.1:0-50184 GCF_038502225.1 Cherax quadricarinatus
TCGTTTTTCTCTCTCCTTTGTTTTCTCTCCCCTGATTTACCTCCATTAATTATTTTGTTTTTTCGTTATTCTTGAACGAGGATTTTTACACTCTCCCAGGTACCTTATTTACACTCTCCCAGGTACCATCCATCCTTTCCCTCCCAGGTACCTTATTTACACTCTCCCAGGTACCTATTTACACCTCCCAGGTACCTTATTTACACCCTCCCAGGTACCTTTATTGGATTTACCTCTCCCAGGTACCTTATTTACACTCTCCCAGGTACCTTATTTACACCCTCCCAGGTACCTTATTTACACCCTCCCAGGTACCTTATTTACACCCTCCCAGGTACCTTATTTACACTCTCCCAGGTGTACCTTATTTACACTCTCCCAGGTACTATACACACTCTCCCAGGTACCTTGTTACACACCCTCCAGGTACCTTATTTACACCCTCCCAGGTACCTTATTTACACCCTCCCAGGTACCTTATTTACACCCTCCCAGGTACCTTATTTACACCCTCCCAGGTACCTTATTTACACCTCTCCCAGGATTACCTTATTTATCACCCTCCCAGGTACCTTATTTACACCCTCCCAGGTACCTTACACTCTCCCAGGTACCTTATTTACACTCTCCCAGGTACCTTATTTACACACCCTCCCAGGTACCTTATTTACACCTCTCCCAGGTACCTTATTTACCACTCCCAGGTACCTTATTTACACTCTCCCAGGTACCTTATTTACACTCTCCCAGGTACCTTATTTACACCTCTCCCAGGTACTCCTTATTTACACCCTCCCAGGTACCTTATTTACACTCTCCCAGGTACCTTATTTACACCCTCCCAGGTACCTTATTTACACCCTCCCAGGTACCTTATTTACACTCTCCCAGGTACCTTATTTACACTCTCCCAGGTACCTTATTTACACCCTCCCAGGTACCTTATTTACACTCTCCCAGGTACCTTATTTACACTCTCCACGGTACCTTATTTACACTCTCCCAGGTACCTTATTTACACTCTCCCAGGTGAATTATTTACACTCTCCCAGGTACCTTATTTACATCTCCCTCCCCGGTACCTTATTTACACCCTCCCAGGTACCTTATTTACACTCTCCCAGGTACCTTATTTACACTCTCCCAGGTACCTTATTTACACTCTCCCAGGTACCTTATTTACACTCTCCCAGGTACCTTATTTACACCCTCCCAGGTACCTTATTTACACTCTCCCAGGTACCTTATTTACACCCTCCCAGGTACCTTATTTACACCCTCCCAGGTACCTTATTTACACCCTCCCAGGTACCTTATTTACACCCTCCCAGGTACCTTGATTTACACCCCTCCCAGTTTCCTTATTTACACTCTCCCAGGTACCTTATTTACACCCTCCCAGGTACCTTATTTACACCCTCCCAGGTACCTTATTTACACCCTCCCAGGTACCTTATTTACACTCTCCCAGGTACCTTATTTACACTCTCCCAGGTTCCTTATTTACACTCTCCCAGGTACCTTATTTACACTCTCCCAGGTACCTTATTTACACTCTCCCAGGTACCTTATTTACACCCTCCCAGGTACCTTATTTACACCCTCCCAGGTACCTTATTAACACCCTCCCAGGTACCTTATTTACACCCTCCCAGGTACCTTATTTACACCCTCCCAGGTACCTTATTTTACACTCCCAGGTACCTTATTTACACTCTCCCAGGTACCTTATTTACACTCTCCCAGGTAACCTTATTTACACCCTCCCAGGTACCTTATTTACACCCTCCCAGGTACCTTATTTACACCCTCCCAGGTACCTTAATTACACCCTCCAGGTACCTGTTACACTCTCCCAGGTACCTTATTTACACTCCCAGGTACCTTATTTACACTCTCCCAGGTACCTTATTTATACCCTCCCAGGAACCTTACTTACACTCTCCCAGGTACCTTATTTACACCCTCCCAGGTACCTTATTTACACTCCTCCCAGGTACCTTATTTACACTCCCTAGGTACCTTATTTACACCCTCCCAGGTACCTTATTTACACTCTCCCAGGTACCTTATTTACACTCTCCCAGGTACCTTATTTACACTCTCCCAGGTACCTGACACTCTCCCAGGTACCTTATTTACACTCTCCCAGGTACCTTATTTACACCTCCTCCCAGGTACCTTATTTGACACTCTCCCAGGTACCTTATTTACACTCTCCCAGGTACCTTATTTACACTCTCCCAGGTACCTTAGTTACACTCTCCCAGGTACCTTATTTACACTCCCAGGAACCTTACCTTACACTCTCCCAGGTACCTTATTTACACCCTCCCAGGTACCTTATTTACACTCCTCCCAGGTACCTTATTTACACTCCCAGGTCCCACCTTATTTACACTCTCCCAGGAACTTACCACTCTCCCAGGTACCTTATTTACACTCTCCCAGGAACCTACACTCTCCCAGGTACCTTATTTACACTCTCCCAGGAACCTTATTTACACTCTCCCAGGAACCTTACTTACACTCTCCCAGGTACCTTATTTACACTCTCCCAGGTACCTTATTTACACTCTCCCAGGAACCTTATTTACACTCTCCCAGGAACCTTATTTACACTCTCCCAGGTACCTTATTTACACTCTCCCAGGAACCTTATTTACACTCTCCCAGGAACCTTATTTACACTCTAACAGGAACCTTATTTACACTCTCCCAGGTACCTTATTTACACTCTCCCAGGTACCTTATTTACACTCTCCCAGGTACCTTATTTACACTCTCCCAGGTACCTTATTTACACTCTCCCAGGTACCTTATTTACACCTTCCCAGGTACCTTATTTACTCTCCCAGGTACCTTATTTACACTCTCCCAGGTACCTTATTTACACCCTCCCAGGTACCTTATTTACACTCTCCCAGGTACCTTATTTACACCCTCCCAGGTACCTTATTTACACCCTCCCAGGTACCTTATTTACACTCTCCCAGGTACCTTATTTACACTCTCCCAGGTACCTTATTTACACTCTCCCAGGTACCTTATTTACACTCTCCCAGGTACCTTATTTACACCCTCCCAGGTACCTTATTTACACTCTCCCAGGTACCTTATTTACACTCTCCCAGGTACCTTATTTACACCCTCCCAGGTACCTTATTTACACCCTCCCAGGTACCTTATTTACACTCTCCCAGGTACCTTATTTACACTCTCCCAGGTACCTTATTTACACTCTCCCAGGTACCTTATTTACACCCTCCCAGGTACCTTATTTACACTCTCCCAGGTACCTTATTTACACTCTCCCAGGTACCTTATTTACACTCTCCCAGGTACCTTATTTACACCCTCCCAGGTACCTTATTTACACTCTCCCAGGTACCTTATTTACACCCTCCCAGGTACCTTATTTACACCCTCCCAGGTACCTTATTTACACCCTCCCAGGTACCTTATTTACACCCTCCCAGGTTCCTTATTTACACCCTCCCAGGTACCTTATTTACACCCTCCCAGGTACCTTATTTACACTCTCCCAGGTACCTTATTTACACCCTCCCAGGTACCTTATTTACACCCTCCCAGGTACCTTATTTACACCCTCCCAGGTACCTTATTTACACCCTCCCAGGTACCTTATTTACACCCTCCCAGGTACCTTATTTACACCCTCCCAGGTACCTTATTTACACCCTCCCAGGTACCTTATTTACACCCTCCCAGGTACCTTATTTACACTCTCCCAGGTACCTTATTTACACCCTCCCAGGTACCTTATTTACACCCTCCCAGGTACCTTATTTACACTCTCCCAGGTACCTTATTTACACCCTCCCAGGTACCTTATTTACACCCTCCCAGGTACCTTATTTACACCCTCCCAGGTACCTTATTTACACCCTCCCAGGTACCTTATTTACACCCTCCCAGGTACCTTATTTACACCCTCCCAGGTACCTTATTTACACTCTTCCAGGTACCTTATTTACACCCTCCCAGGTACCTTATTTACACCCTCCCAGGTACCTTATTTACACCCTCCCAGGTACCTTATTTACACCCTCCCAGGTACCTTATTTACACTCTCCCAGGTACCTTATTTACACTCTCCCAGGTACCTTATTTACACTCTCCCAGGTACCTTATTTACACTCTCCCAGGTACCTTATTTACACTCTCCCAGGTACCTTATTTACACTCTCCCAGGTACCTTTATTACACTCTCCCAGGTACCTTTATTACACTCTCCCAGGTACCTTTATTACACTCTCCCAGGTACCTTTATTACACTCTCCCAGGAACCTTTATTACACTCTCCCAGGTACCTTTATTACACTCTCCCAGGTACCTTATTTACACCCTCCCAGGTACCTTATTTACACTCTCCCAGGTACCTTTATTACACTCTCCCAGGTACCTTTATTACACTCTCCCAGGTACCTTTATTACACTCTCCCAGGTACCTTTATTAAACTCTCCCAGGTACCTTTATTACACTCTCCCAGGTACCTTTATTACACTCTCCCAGGTACCTTATTTACACCCTCCCAGGTACCTTATTTACACTCTCCCAGGTACCTTTATTACACTCTCCCAGGTACCTTTATTACACTCTCCCAGGTACCTTTATTACACTCTCCCAGGTACCTTTATTACACTATCCCAGGTACCTTATTTACACTCTCCCAGGTACCTTTATTACACTCTCCCAGGTACCTTTATTACACTTTCCCAGGTACCTATATTACACTCTCCCAGGTACCTTTATTACACTCTCCCAGGTACCTTATTTACACTCTCCCAGGTACCTTTATTACACTCTCCCAGGTACCTTTATTACACTTTCCCAGGTACCTTTATTACACTCTCCCAGGTACCTTTATTACACTCTCCCAGGTACCTTATTTACACCCTCCCAGGTACCTTATTTACACTCTCCCAGGTACCTTTATTACACTCTCCCAGGTACCTTATTTACACCCTCCCAGGTTCCTTTTTTACACTCTCCCAGGTACCTTATTTACACCCTCCCAGGTTCCTTTTTTACACTCTCCCAGGTACCTTTTTTTACACCCTCCCAGGTACCTTATTTACACTCCCAGGTACCTTATTTACACCCTCCCTGGTACCTTTTTTACACTCTCCCAGGTACCTTATTTACACTCTCCCAGGTACCTTATTTACACTCTCCCAGGTACCTTATTTACACTCTCCCAGGTACCTTATTTACACCCTCCCAGGTACCTTATTTACACTCTCCCAGGTACCTTATTTACACTCTCCCAGGTACCTTATTTACACCCTCCCAGGTACCTTATTTACACCCTCCCAGGTACCTTATTTACACCCTCCCAGGTACCTTATTTACACCCTCCCAGGTACCTTATTTACACTCTCCCAGGTACCTTATTTACACTCTCCCAGGTACCTTATTTACACCCTCCCAGGTACCTTATTTACACCCTCCCAGGTACCTTATTTACACCCTCCCAGGTACCTTATTTACACCCTCCCAGGTACCTTATTTACACCCTCCCAGGTACCTTATTTACACCCTCCCAGGTACCTTATTTACACCCTCCCAGGTACCTTATTTACACCCTCCCAGGTACCTTATTTACACCCTCCCAGGTACCTTATTTACACCCTCCCAGGTACCTTATTTACACCCTCCCAGGTACCTTATTTACACTCTCCCAGGTACCTTATTTACACTCTCCCAGGTACCTTATTAACACCCTCCCAGGTACCTTATTTACACTCTCCCAGGTACCTTATTTACACCCCCAGGTTCCTTTTTTACACTCTCCCAGGTACCTTTTTTACACTCTCCCTGGTACCTTTATTACACTCTCCCTGGTACCTTTATTACACTCTCCCAGGTACCTTTTTTCACCTCTCTCTCTCTCTCTCTCTCTCTCTCTCTCTCTCTCTCTCTCTCTCTCTCTCTCTCTCTCAGGCAAATATTAATAAACTCTGGTAAATCCATTGAGCTACCTCATTATTCCTATGTATGTACGTGTATAAATGTACGTATTTACTTGTGTGTACTCGTGTTAGGGTACTTGTGTAAGTGTACGTGTTTGTACGTGAGAATGTACGTGTAAGTGTACGTGTAAGTGTGTGTGTGTAAATGTACGACTGTGTAAAAGTGCGTGTGTAAATGTACGTGTGTAAATGTACGTGTGTATGAAAGTGTACGTGTGTAAATGTACATGTGTGTGTAAATAGAGGAAAGAAACAGTTGACTCGTAGCTCCAAACAACAATTTACATTATTTTCACAATTTACATTTTACAAGACTATGGATTAAATACAACATCTGTAAACATCACACACACACACACACACACACACACACACACACACACACACACACACACACACACATACACACACACACACGCACGCACGCACTCACGCACACACACACACACACACACACACACACACACACACACGCACGCACGCACGCCACTACAATGGATCAGAGAATACCTGACAGGGAGGCAACAACGACTTATGGTACGGGATGAGGTATCACAGTGGGCACCTGTGACGAGCGGGGTCCGAATTAAATCAGATGAGGATCAGGCAGGACTACAAAGAGACCTGGACAGGCTGGACGCCTGGTCCAGCAACTGGCTACTCGAATTAACCCCGCCAAATGCAAAGTCATGAAGATCGGGGAAGGGCAAAGAAGACCGCAGACAGAGTATAGGCAAGGTGTCCAAAGACTGCAAACCTCGCTCAAAGAGAAAGATCTTGGGGTGAGTATAATACCGAGCACATCTCTTGAGGCGCACATCAATCAGATAACTGCTGCAGCATATGCCCGCCTGGCAAACCTGAGAATAGCGTTCCGATACCTCAATAAAGAGTCGTTCAAGAATCTGTACACCGTGTACGTCAGGCCCTTACTGGAGTATGCAGATCCAGCTTGGAACCCACACCTGGTCAAGCACGTCAAGAAATTAGAGAAAGTGCAAAGGTTTGCAACAAGGCTAGTTCCAGAGCTAAGGGGAATGTCCTACGAAGAAAGGTTAAGGGAAATCGGCCTGGCGACACTGGAAGACAGGAGGGTTAGGGGAGACATGATGACATACAAAATACTGCGAGGAACTGACAAGGTGGAGAGAGATAGAATGTTCCAGAGATGGGACACAGAAACAAGGGGTCACAACTGGAAGTTGAAGACTCAATTGAGTCAAAGGTATGTTAGGAAGTATTTCTTCAGTCACAGAGTTGTCAGGAAATGGAATAGTCTGGCAAGTGATGTAGTGGAGGCAGGAACCATACATAGCTTTAAGAAGAGGTATGATAAAACACATGGAGCAGGGAAAGAGAGAGGACCTAGTAGCGACCAGTGATGAGGCGGGGCCAGGAGCTGAGTCTCTACCTCTGCAACGACAATTAGGTGAGTACACAAAGTCACCAAAACTGAACAAGTGAACGATGGAAAAACGTCTCCTTGTCTGCCAGTTCAGTAAAGATGTGAAGACAATGTAATCAGTCCATCACCCTTAAAAACGTAGTTTTGAGACGGTCAGTCCCTCAGGTGTGGGAAAATATTTGGCTGGCACCCGTCAGGGCCTATAATACCAATTGAAAGTAGTTTATACGAAACTGTCCGTCTGATTCAGCCTGTTCCGGGGCAGAAGAGTGGGGAGAGAGCCTTGTGCTTTATCATCCTCGTCTCAGACACCTAGATAATACATGATAGTACGTACTCTAAATACAAGCAGATAGCTGGACTCAGTCTGAGGACGAACTTACAAGTACTCTGATAAATGGCTTTAAAGTGTACTCTCTCCTTTCCTTTCTTTCTTCCCTTTCTCCCTGCCTTCTTCCCTCTCTCCCTGCCTTCTTCCCTCTCTCCCTGCATTCTTCCCTCTCTCCCTGCCTTCTTCCCTCTCTCCCTGCCTTCTTCCCTCTCTCCCTGCCTTCTTCCCTCTCTCCCTGCCTTCTTCCCTCTCTCCCTGCGTTCTTCCCTCTCTCCCTGCATTCTTCCCTCTCTCCCTGCCTTCTTCCCTCTCTCCCTGCCTTCTTCCCTCTCTCCGTCCCTTCTTCCCTCTCTCCCTGCCTTCTTCCCTCTCTCCCTGCCTTCTTCCCTCTCTCCGTCCCTTCTTCCCTCTCTCCCTGCCTTCTTCCCTCTCTCCCTGCCTTCTTCCCTCTCTCCCTGCCTTCTTCCCTCTCTCCCTGCCTTCTTCCCTCTCTCCCTGCCTTCTTCCCTCTCTCCCTGCCTTCTTCCCTCTCTCCCTGCCTTCTTCCCTCTCCCCCTCACTGGTCTAATGATATTACCGGATCATGCGCTCAAACTACCACGACTGTCACAAATGCTATCATGCGGTCTCTCTCTCTCTCTCTCTCTCTCTCTCTCTCTCTCTCTCTCTCTCTCTCTCTCTCTCTCTCTCTCTCTCTCTCTATCTATCTCTCTCTCTATCTATCTATCTATCTATCCTAACTAGGACTGTACTAACTAGGATTTAGTAACCTCATAGAATCTAAGAGTGTGAAAAGAAAAAAAGGAAATGTCTGGAACACAGAAAGTAAGAATTTATCTGAGATATATAGAGAGACAGAGAGAGAGAGAGAGAGAGAGAGAGAGAGAGAGACAGAGACAGAGACAGAGAGAGAGAGAGAGAGACAGAGACAGAGAGAGAGAGAGAAAGAGAGAGGACTTGGGTAAGCTGGAAGAATTACCACAGGCAAGCCACAACCACCACAGACAAGCCACAACCACCACAAACAAGCCACAACCACAACAAACAAGCCACAACCACCACAAACAAGCCACAACCACCACAGACAAGCCACAACCACCACAGACAAGCCACAACCACCACAAACAAGCAACAACCACCACAAACAAGCCACAACCACCACAGACAAGCCACAACCACCACAAACAAGCAACAACCACCACAAACAAGCAACAACCACCACAAACAAGCAACAACCACCACAAACAAGCAACAACCACCACAAACAAGCAACAACCACCACAAACAAGCAACAACCACCACAAACAAGCCACAACCACCACAGGCAAGCCACAACCACCACAAACAAGCAACAACCACCACAAACAAGCAACAACCACCACAAACAAGCAACAACCACCACAAACAAGCAACAACCACCACAAACAAGCAACAACCACCACAAACAAGCAACAACCACCACAAACAAGCCACAACCACCACAAACAAGCCACAACCACCACAAACAAGCCACAACCACCACAAACAAGCAACAACCACCACAAACAAGCAACAACCACCACAAACAAGCAACAACCACCACAAACAAGCAACAACCACCACAAACAAGCCACAACCACCACAAACAAGCAACAACCACCACAAACAAGCCACAACCACCACAAACAAGCAACAACCACCACAAACAAGCCACAACCACCACAAACAAGCAACAACCACCACAAACAAGCAACAACCACTACAAACAAGCCACAACCACCACAAACAAGCCACAACCACCACAAACAAGCCACAACCACCACAAACAAGCCACAACCACCACAAACAAGCCACAACCACCACAAACAAGCCACAACCACCACAAACAAGCCACAACCACCACAAACAAGCCACAACCACCACAAACAAGCCACAACCACCACAAACAAGCCACAACCACCACAAACAAGCCACAACCACCACAAACAAGCCACAACCACCACAGGCAAGCCACAACCACCACAAACAAGCCACAACCACCACAAAAAAGCCACAACCACCACAAACAAGCCACAACCACCACAGGCAAGCCACAACCACCCCAGGCAAGCCACAACCACCCCAGGCAAGTCACAACCACCCCAGGCAAGCCACAACCACCCCAGGCAAGCCACAACCACCCCAGGCAAGCCACAACCACCCCAGGCAAGCCACAACCACCCCAGGCAAGCCACAACCACCCCAAGCAAGCCACAACCACCCCAGGCAAGCCACAACCACCCCAGGCAAGCCACAACCACCCCAGGCAAGCCACAACCACCCCAGGCAAGCCACAACCACCCCAGGCAAGCCACGCAGCTACAAATTTAACTACACAGAGACAGCAGCACAGCTAGACAGGCAGACAGACATATAGTACACACATACATCCAGCCTTATAAACAGACAGACAGACAGCAACACGGCGAGACAGACATCCAGACAGACAAGCACCTAAGATAACCAAGGTAGGAGTCAAACATCGACCACAGGCTGACGCACGTTTTACAAGACACTCAAACATCACCCCGCCACTTCTCTCCCGCCTTGTAATCAAATAATCCAATTTGGCGATAACCTTTTGGTGTGAAGAGGTCGTGGAAGCAGCCGGAACCACGCCACGAACCACGCCACACACGCCCTACGGCCACGCCAGTCATATAGGTGAGTTTTGAGTAAGAGGACGAAGTCTGTATGTGCCGGTGGTGCGCCCAGGACGTTTGCTCTCTCAGGGCAAGAAGCGAACTCTTGTAGTGAGCTTCTCTAGGGAGCTCTTCCAGTGAGCTTCTTCACTGGACTCCTGCAGTGAACTCTTCCAGGGAGCTCTTCCAGGGAGCTCTTCCAGGGAGCTCCTGCAGTAAGCTTCTCCAATTCTTGTAGTGAGCTCCTCTGGGGAGCTCTTCCAGTGAGCTTCTTCACTGGACTCCTGCAGTGAACTCCTCCAGGGAGCTCTTCCAGGGAGCTCCTCCAGGGAGCTCTTCCAGTGAGCTTCTTCACTGGACTCCTGCAGTGAACTTCTCCAGGGAGCTCCTGCAGTAAGCTTCTCCAATTCTTGTAGTGAGCTCCTCTGGGGAGCTCTTCCAGTGAGCTTCTTCACTGGGCTCCTGCAGTGAACTCCTCCAGGGAGCTCTTCCAGGGAGCTCCTCCAGGGAGCTCTTCCAGTGAGCTTCTTCACTGGACTCCTGCAGTGAACTCTTCCAGGGAGCTCTTCCAGGGAGCTCCTGCAGTAAGCTTCTCCAACTCTTGTAGTAAGCTCCTCTGGGGAGCTCTTCCAGTGAGCTTCTTCACTGGACTCCAGCAGTGACACCTGCGTTCCAAGACTTCACGTATACAAGACAGTGAGAATTTTACAGGGCAAACTTCGAAATTCAAGACAAGTTCGATGTTGTACTGATATTATTAGCAGGTGTTTCATGGAAACACATCCTAACGTTATCCAGCCGTACCGGGGATTCGAACTCCGGACCTCAGTGTAGGAGCTAAGTGCGCTAACGATCGAGCTATGGTACTGGTATTTTTTTTGTTACGTGCAGGCCATGGACCGACAGAAGCAGGTCACAGTGACCCACAGTGACCCACAGTGACCCACAGTGACCCACAGTGACCCACAGTGACCCACAGTGACCCACAGTGACCCACAGTCTAACTTGAGGTACCTGGTGAAGACACACCGGTATATTGCTTTTGTAATGGTGTTGTGTGTTGTATATACTGGCTTGGTCTCAGACCGAGCCACGGGGGCGTTGACCCCCGAAATTCTCTCCTGGTATATAAAATATTATAGTTTTGTGTATATAAGTTTATCTGTCCTTCCTGATAAGTTTTGTACGGCGGTTTATGTATTGTACGGCGGTTTATGTATTGTACGGCGGTTTATGTATTGTACGGCGGTTTAAGTATTGTACGGCGGTTTAAGTATTGTACGGCGGTTTATGTATTGTACGGCGGTTTATGTATTGTACGGCGGTTTAAGTATTGTACGGCGGTTTAAGTATTGTACGGCGGTTTATGTATTGTACGGCGGTTTATGTATTGTACGGCGGTTTATGTATTGTACGGCGGTTTATGTATTGTACGGCGGTTTAAGTATTGTACGGCGGTTTAAGTATTGTACGGCGGTTTATGTATTGTACGGCGGTTTATGTATTGTACGGCGGTTTATGTATTGTACGGCGGTTTAAGTATTGTACGGCGGTTTAAGTATTGTACGGCGGTTTATGTATTGTACGGCGGTTTATGTATTGTACGGCGGTTTATGTATTGTACGGCGGTTTATGTATTGTTCGGCGGTTTAAGTATTGTACGGCGGTTTAAGTATTGTACGGCGGTTTAAGTATTGTACGGCGGTTTATGTATTGTACGGCGGTTTATGTATTGTACGGTGGTTTAAGTATTGTACGGCGGTTTATGTATTGTACGGCGGTTTAAGTATTGTACGGCGGTTTATGTATTGTACGGCGGTTTAAGTATTGTACGGCGGTTTATGTATTGTACGGCGGTTTAAGTATTGTACGGCGGTTTATGTATTGTACGGCGGTTTAAGTATTGTACGGCGGTTTATGTATTGTACGGCGGTTTATGTATTGTACGGCGGTTTATGTATTGTACGGCGGTTTATGTATTGTACGGTGGTTTATGTATTGTACGGTGGTTTAAGTATTGTTCGGCGGTTTAAGTATTGTTCGGCGGTTTAAGTATTGTTCGGCGGTTTAAGTATTGTTCGGCGGTTTAAGTATTGTTCGGCGGTTTAAGTATTGTTCGGCGGTTTATGTATTGTACGGCGGTTTATGTATTGTACGGTGGTTTATGTATTGTACGGTGGTTTAAGTATTGTTCGGCGGTTTAAGTATTGTTCGGCGGTTTAAGTATTGTTCGGCGGTTTAAGTATTGTACGGCGGTTTAAGTATTGTTCGGCGGTTTAAGTATTGTACGGCGGTTTATGTATTGTACGGTGGTTTAAGTATTGTACGGCGGTTTAAGTATTGTACGGCGGTTTAAGTATTGTACGGCGGTTTATGTATTGTACGGCGGTTTAAGTATTGTACGGCGGTTTATGTATTGTTCGGCGGTTTAAGTATTGTTCGGCGGTTTATGTATTGTTCGGCGGTTTAAGTATTGTACGGCGGTTTAAGTATTGTTCGGCGGTTTAAGTATTGTTCGGCGGTTTAAGTATTGTTCGGCGGTGTACTCACCTAATTATGGTTGCAGGGATCGAGACTCAGCTCTGGCCTCGCCTCTTCACTGATCGCTACTAGGTCCTCTCTCTCTCTGCTCCCTGAGCTTTATCATACCTCGTTATGTATGGTTCCTGCCTCCACTACATCACTTGTTAGGCTATTCCACTTCCTGACGACTCTATAACTGAAGAAATACTTCCTAACGTCCCTGTGACTCGTCTGAGTCTTCAGCTTCCAACTGTGACCCCTTGTTTCTGTGTCCCCTCTCTGGAACAACCTGTCTCTGTCCACCTTATCTATTCCACGCAGTATTTTGTATGTCGTTATCATGTGTCCCCTGACCCGCCTGTCCTCCAATGTCGTCAGTCCGATTTCCCTCAACCTTTCTTCGTATTACATTCCCCTTAGCTCTGGAACTAGCCTTGTTGCAAACCTTTGCACTTTCTCTAATTTCTTGACGTGTTTGACCAGGTGTGGGTTCCAAACTGGAGCTGCATACTCCAGTATGGGCCTGATGTACACAGTGTACAGTGTCTTGAACGATTCCTTACTAAGGTATCGGAACGCTATTCTCAGGTTTGCCAGGCGCCCGTATGCTGCAGCAGTTATCTGGTTGATGTGTGCCTCCGGAGACATGCTCGGTGTTATGGTCACCCCAAGATCTTTCTCCTTGAGCGAGGTTTGCAGTCCTTGGCCACCTAGTCTATACTCTGTCTGCGGTCTTCTTTGCCCTTCTCCGATCTTCATGACTTTGCACTTGGCAGGGTTGAATTCAAGAAGCCAGTTGCTGGACCACGTGTCCAGCCTGTCCAGGTCTCTTTGAAGTCCTGCCTGGTCCTCATCTGATTTAATTCTCCTCATTAACTTCACATCATCTGCGAACAGGGACACCTCTGAGTCTATCCCTTCCATCATGTCATTCACATATACCAGAAATAGCACTGGTCCTAGGACCGACCCCTGTGGGACCCCGCTCGTCACAGGTGCCCACTGTGATACCTCATCCCGTACCATGACTCGTTGTTGCCTCCCTGTCAGGTATTCTCTGATCCATTGCAGTGCCCTTCCTGTTATACGCGCCTGATCCTCTAGTTTCTGCACTAGTCTCTTGTGAGGAACTGTGTCGAAGGCCTTCTTGCAGTCCAAGAAAATGCAATCAACCCACCCCTCTCTCTCGTGTCGCACTTCTGTAACTTTGTCATAGAACTCCAGAAGGTTTGTGACACAGGATTTGCCTTCCATGAATCCGTGCTGGTTATCGTTTATAATCTTGTTCCGTTCCAGGTGCTCCACCACTCTCCTCCTGATAATCTTCTCCATGACTTTGCATACTATACAGGTCAGTGACACTGGTCTGTAATTTAGTGCCTCTTTTCTGTCTCCTTTTTTAAAAATGGGAACTACATTTGCGGTCTTCCATACCTCAGGTAGTTGCCCAGTTTCAAGGGATGTGTTGAAGATTGTGGTTAATGGCACACACAGTATATCTGCTCCCTCCCTGAGGACCCACGGGGAGATGTTGTCCGGTCCCATTGCCTTTGAGGTATCAAGGTCACTTAGCAGCTTCTTCACCTCCTCCTCAGTTGTGTGCATATCGTCCAGCACCTGTTGGTCTATTCCCTGTTGGTGTCCCCCTCTGTCCTGTCTTCCCAGAGTCCTTCCTGTCTCCACTGTGAATACTTCCTTAAATCTCCTGTTGAGCTCCTCGCATACCTCTTGATCGTTTCTTGTGAGTTCCCCACCTTCTTTCCTCAGCCTGATCACCTGGTCTTTGACTGTCGTCTTTCTCCTAATGTGGCTAAACAGCAGTTTCGGGTCAGACTTGGCTTTCGATGCTATGTCATTTTCGTACTGTCGCTGGGCCTCCCTCCTTATCTGTGCATATTCGTTTCTGGCTCTTCGACTGATCTCCTTGTTTTCCTGGGTCCTTTGCCTTCTATACCTCTTCCATTCTCTAATGCACTTAGTTTTTGCCTCCCTGCACCTTTGGGTAAACCAAGGACTCGCTTTGGTCTTCCCATTGTTTCTGTTGCCCTTGGGAACAAACCTTTCCTCTGCCTCCTTGCATTTTGTTGTTACATACTCCATCATTTCATTTACTGTCTTTCCTACCATTTCTCTGTCCCACTGCACCTCCCGCAGGAAGTTCCTCATACCTGTGTAGTCCCCCCTTTTATAGTTTGGCTTTTCCCATTCGACTCCTGTTACCCTCTCCACCTGTAACTCTACTATGTAATCAAAACTCAGGACTACGTGGTCACTAGCTCCGAGGGGCCTCTCATATGTGATGTCATCAATGTCTGAGCTACTCAGGGTGAACACAAGGTCCAGTCTTGCTGGTTCATCCTCCCCTCGCTCTCTGGTAGTGTCCCTGATGTGTTGATGCATGAGGTTTTCCAGTACCACATCCATCATCTTGGCTCTCCATGTTTCGGGGCCCCCATGAGGCTCCAGGTTTTCCCAATCGATCTCCCTGTGGTTGAAATCACCCATAACCAGTAACTTTGCTCTGCACGTTTGAGCTCTTCGTGCCACCTCAGCCAGTGTGTCCACCATCGCTCTGTTGTTCTCATCATATTCCTCTCTTGGCCTCCTGCAGTTCTGTGGTGGGTTATACATCACAGCAATGACTACCTTATGTTCCCCAGATTGAATTGTGCCTGCTATGTAGTCCCTTTCTCCAATCTCGTCCATGCCCTCCATTTCCTCGAAACTCCATCGGTTTTTTATGAGCAGTGCAACCCCTCCTCCCCCTCTGCTCTTTCTATCTTTCCTCAGGATCTGATATCCCGGTGGGAAGACTGCTTCTGTTATTGTCTCAGTGAGTTTCGTTTCTGTGACTGCTATGATGTCTGGGGACTTCTCGTTGATTCTTTCGTGCCATTCCTCGTATTTATTTGCTATTCCATCTGCGTTTGTGTACCACACCTTCAGATTCTTGTCTATCACGGTGGACCTGGGAGAATATTGGGGTTGGGGGGGTGATGGGGGGTTGTGGTGTGGGGGGGATTTGTGGGGGGGGGGTGAGGCCAGCGTGCCCAGAGGGAGCTGCTGTGGCAGTGGGGTTTGTGATGTGGGGGGTGGGGGCAGAGGGAACAGTGTGTGGGTGTTGGTTGAGATTGTTCAGCTGCATTGGGGTTTTCACAGTGTGGGTGGGGTTTGTGTGGGGGGTGGGGGGAGTTTGTGGTGGGGTTTGTGGTGGGGGGGTAAGGGCAGAGGGATCAGTGTGCGGGTTTTGGTTGAGATTATTAAGTTGTTACGGGGTTGTTGTGGTTGGAGTCCTTCTGTGGGTGTCTCTGTAGGGTGTATTTGTCCTTCCACCTGAGTCTGGGTTCTGCTCGTAGTCATCGATGCCTCCAGTTCCTCCTTTCGTTTTTGTACCCTCTCTCTCAGTCTCGTCCTTTCCTCCTGTGTTCTGTCACGATCGAGGTACACGCTCCAGTACTCTGACTTGTCCCTCAGTCGTGCTTTCTCCTGCAGGACCCTATTCGAGCTGATTCTGCCTTGAAGACTACTTTGACAGGCCGCCTCCTTCTGTGTGCAAACCACCCAATTCTCCGAAAATTTGCCACCTGGGTCATGTCTCCCTCTCCTATTGCTTTCAAGATACCTTCGATCGCTTTCTTCTCCCCCTGGATTCTTTCATCATAGGTTTCCCCTTCAACTTCTTGGAGCCCATAGACAAACACTGACCTCTCCCTCTCCTCCTCCCACTGTGTCTCTCTTTGTGTCCTCTGAGGTGTTTTATCTCCTTCCATCGAGACGTTCCTGCCTTCAACCCCTGCCCTTGCTGCAGCCCCTATGCTCAGTGGACTGTCTTCCCTGCTCAGCTGTTCCCTGCCACTGTAGTTGACTGTTAGAGTCTCTGCATAAGTCTTGTCTCCTGCATTGACTGCAGGCTTCACGATTGGTCTTCCTGTACTCATCTTTTCCTGAATCCCTACAGCCCCCTCGTCTGTGACTGGTATAGAAGTCCCTGATGTCATTCCTGTGCTGTCATTTGTCTCTCTATTCTGTTTCAGGTTTTTTAGCTCCTCTTCTAAGCACTTTATCTTATCTTCTGCTGCTAAGACTTGTAGTCCCCACTTCCTGCTCTCTTCAGCTATCCTCTCCTCCATTACCCTGCCGAGCTCAGCTAGCTTCCTTCCTCATTCTTCCTCCATTTTTGTGAGCTCTATCTCTCAATCTTCCCTCCCAGGTTCCTCCCTCCTGGGTTCGACCTCCAGACCTTTGGGTCTCCGCCCTCTTGGGTATGCGTGTGTGTGTGTGTGTGTGTACTCACCTAGTTGTACTCACCTAGTTGAGGTTGCGGGGGTCGAGTCCGAGCTCCTGGCCCCGCCTCTTCACTGATCGCTACTAGGTCACTCTCCCTGAGCCGTGAGCTTTATCATACCTCTGCTTAAAGCTATGTATGGATCCTGCCTCCACTACATCACTTCCCAAACTATTCCACTTACTGACTACTCTGTGGCTGAAGAAATACTTCCTAACATCCCTGTGATTCATCTGTGTCTTCAGCTTCCAACTGTGTCCCCTTGTTACTGTGTCCAATCTCTGGAACATCCTGTCTTTGTCCACCTTGTCAATTCCTCTCAGTATTTTGTATGTCGTTATCATGTCCCCCCTATCTCTCCTGTCCTCCAGTGTCGTCAGGTTGATTTCCCTTAACCTCTCCTCGTAGGACATACCTCTTAGCTCTGGGACTAGTCTTGTTGCAAACCTTTGCACTTTCTCTAGTTTCTTTACGTGCTTGGCTAGGTGTGGGTTCCAAACTGGTGCCGCATACTCCAATATGGGCCTAACGTACACGGTGTACAGGGTCCTGAATGATTCCTTATTAAGATGTCGGAATGCTGTTCTGAGGTTTGCTAGGCGCCCATATGCTGCAGCAGTTATTTGGTTGATGTGCGCTTCAGGAGATGTGCCTGGTGTTATACTCACCCCAAGATCTTTTTCCTTGAGTGAGGTTTGTAGTCTCTGGCCCCCTAGACTGTACTCCGTCTGCGGTCTTCTTTGCCCTTCCCCAATCTTCATGACTTTGCACTTGGTGGGATTGAACTCCAGGAGCCAATTGCTGGACCAGGTCTGCAGCCTGTCCAGATCCCTTTGTAGTTCTGCCTGGTCTTCGATCGAGTGAATTCTTCTCATCAACTTCACGTCATCTGCAAACAGGGACACCTCAGAGTCTATTCCTTCCGTCATGTCGTTCACAAATACCAGAAACAGCACTGGTCCTAGGACTGACCCCTGTGGGACCCCGCTGGTCACAGGTGCCCACTCTGACACCTCGCCACGTACCATGACTCGCTGCTGTCTTCCTGACAAGTATTCCCTGATCCATTGTAGTGCCTTCCCTGTTATCCCTGCTTGGTCCTCCAGTTTTTGCACCAATCTCTTGTGTGGAACTGTGTCAAACGCCTTCTTGCAGTCCAAGAAAATGCAATCCACCCACCCCTCTCTCTCTTGTCTTACTGCTGTCACCATGTCATAGAACTCCAGTAGGTTTGTGACACAGGATTTCCCGTCCCTGAAACCATGTTGGCTGCTGTTGATGAGATCGTTCCTTTCTAGGTGTTCCACCACTCTTCTCCTGATAATCTTCTCCATGATTTTGCATACTATACATGTCAGTGACACTGGTCTGTAGTTTAATGCTTCATGTCTGTCTCCTTTTTTAAAGATTGGGACTACATTTGCTGTCTTCCATGCCTCAGGCAATCTCCCTGTTTCGATAGATGTATTGAATATTGTTGTTAGGGGTACACATAGCGCCTCTGCTCCCTCTCTCAATACCCATGGGGAGATGTTATCTGGCCCCATTGCCTTTGAGGTATCTAGCTCACTCAGAAGCCTCTTCACTTCTTCCTCGGTTGTGTGCACTGTGTCCAGCACATGGTGGTGTGCCCCACCTCTCCGTCTTTCTGGAGCCCCTTCTGTCTCCTCTGTGAACACTTCTTTGAATCTCTTGTTGAGTTCCTCACATACTTCACGGTCATTTCTTGTTGTCTCTCCTCCTTCCTTCCTTAGCCTGATTACCTGGTCCTTGACTGTTGTTTTCCTCCTGATGTGGCTGTACAACAGTTTCGGGTCAGATTTGGCTTTCGCTGCTATGTCATTTTCATATTGTCTTTGGGCCTCCCTTCTTATCTGTGCATATTCGTTTCTGGCTCTACGACTGCTCTCCTTATTCTCCTGGGTCCTTTGCCTTCTATATTTCTTCCATTCCCTAGCACACTTGGTTTTTGCCTCCCTGCACCTTTGGGTAAACCATGGGCTCATCCTGGCTTTTTCATTATTCCTGTTACCCTTGGGTACAAACCTCTCCTCAGCCTCCTTGCATTTTGTTGCTACATATTCCATCATCTCATTAACTGGCTTCCCTGCCAGTTCTCTGTCCCACTGAACCCCGTTCAGGAAGTTCCTCATTCCTGTGTAGTCCCCTTTCTTGTAGTTTGGCTTCATTCGTCCTGGCCTTCCTGCTTCTCCCTCCACTTGTAGCTCTACTGTGTATTCGAAGCTTAAAACCACATGGTCACTGGCCCCAAGGGGTCTTTCATATGTGATGTCCTCGATATCTGCACTACTCAAGGTGAATACTAAGTCCAGCCTTGCTGGTTCATCCTCTCCTCTCTCTCTTGTAGTGTCCCTTACGTGTTGGCACATGAAGTTTTCCAGTACCACCTCCATCATCTTAGCCCTCCATGTATCTTGGCCCCCATGTGGGTCCAAGTTCTCCCAATCGATCTCCTTGTGGTTAAAGTCACCCATGATCAGGAGCTTTGCCCTGCATGCATGAGCTCTTCTGGCCACTCTAGCCAGTGTGTCAACCATCGCTCTATTGCTCTCGTCGTACTCTTGCCTTGGCCTCCTGCTGTTCTGCGGTGGGTTATACATCACTGCTATTACCACCTTGGGACCTCCAGAGTGAAGCGTTCCCGCTATGTAATCACTTTCTTCTCCGCTGTCTCCTCTCTCCAGCTCATCAAAATTCCAGCGATTTTGATCAGCAGTGCCACTCCTCCACCCCCCCTGTTCCCTCTGTCTTTCCTCAGGATTTGGTATCCCGTTGGAAAGATGGCATCTGTTATCATACCTGTAAGCTTGGTTTCTGTGAGAGCTATGATGTCCGGTGATGCTTCTTTGACTCTTTCATGCCACTCCTCCCACTTATTTGTTATTCCATCAGCGTTTGTGTACCATACCTTCAGTTTCCTTTCCAACACTGTGGTTTGGGGGGCCTGTGAGGGTGGGAGACCTGGTGGCATACTGTGGGATTCTATAGCTCGGTGTTGGGTGGAGGCTGTGGGTATGGATTGTAGTGTGTGTTGGGATGGTGTGATAGGTTGTATGGTTCTGAGAATAGTTGTGTGTGTGCTTGCCCTTGCTGTTCTGTTCTGCTCTGACTGACCTCTGCTGGTTCCATCCTTGTCTCTTTTCCTAGCTCCTTTCGCTTTTGTCTCTGTCTAGGAACACCCTCTTGTACTCTTCCGAGTATTTCAACCGTGGTTTCTCTTGGAGGATCCTGTTCCGCACTGTTTCCGTCCTGAGAATCAGCTTGATTGGTCGGTTTCTCCCCTTCGAGTATCCCCCTATTCTCTGAAAATTTACAATCTTGTCCATCTCTTCACCTATTTCTAAGAGATAAGATAAGATTTCGTTCGGATTTTTAACCCCGGAGGGTTAGCCACCCAGGATAACCCAAGAAAGTCAGTGCGTCATCGAGGACTGTCTAACTTATTTCCATTGGGGTCCTTAATCTTGTCCCCCAGGATGCGACCCACACCAGTCGACTAACACCCAGGTACCTATTTACTGCTAGGTGAACAGGACAACAGGTGTAAGGAAACGTGTCGAAATGTTTCCACCCGCCGGGAATCGAACCCGGGCCCTCCGTATGTGAAGCGAGAGCTTTAGCCACCAGGCCACCGGGCCTGGAAGATGGAAGTGTTGGGATTATAATCTGAGGTCACCTTGAGCTCCAGGTATCCTTCATAAGTAGGACACTTGTGGGGATTGTACACCATAACAGCGCTGTATGGCCCTTGCGGGTTTAGCACTTGGCTATGATTATAATAACTTTGAAACGAAAGTCTATAATTGTTTTACGTGATGGTAGGATTGCTGGTGTCTTTTTTTCTGTCTCATACACGTGCAAGATTTCAGGTATGTCTTGCTACTTCAACTTACACTTAGGTCACACTACACATACATGTACAAGTATATATATACACACCCCTTTGGGTTTTCTTTTATTTTCTTACTAGTTCTTGTTCTTGTTTATTTCCTCTTATCTTCATGGGGAAGTGGAACAGAATTCTTCCTCCGTAAGCCATGAGTGTTGTAAGAGGCGACTAAAATGCCAGGAACAAGTGGATAGTAACCTCCATCTCCTGTATACATTACTAAAGTTAAAAAGAGAAATTTTAGTTTCTCTCTTTGGGTCACCCTGAGAAAGTTTGACGCCGATCGGGTGAAACGTTCTCACGACACGAACAGGTATTTTTAAAAACAAAAAAAAATAGACACACGAGCACTTGGAACAAATAATAATAATTAATAATAATAATAATAATAATAATAATAATAATAATAATAATAATAATAATAATATATATATATATATTAATATACTACTAATAAATAATTTTTCAAAAGACATTTTACCTACCCAGAGAAACCCCACGTCCCCCTCCCCTCCCCCTCCCCCCTCCCCTCCCCCTCCCCTCCCCCTACCCCTCCCCCTACCCCTCCCCCTCCCCCTCCCCTCCCCTTCCCCCTCCCCTCCCCCACCCAAAATATATACAAAATACCGGAGATAAATAATTAAAGTGATTAATTCCCGGAACTGTTTTTATAACCCCCCCCCCATTTCTCCAGGCTTCCGACTGATTATATATGGAAAGCCGAGAGCCGCCGCCGCCATCATCGCCCAGCCGCCCCAGGATTATCTTCATACCTAAATATCTGAAAAATTCGATTTTGAATTATCAAACTAATGATAAATTCCCAGTTTATATATATATATATATATATATATATATATATATATATATATATATATATATATATATATATATATATTATATATATATATACCTGATGATGGCATGAAGAAATAGTTGAAATATATAGAAATAAATAGATGTGGGAAATAGATAAAGATGGGAAGAGACAGAGAAGTGATAAAGATGGGAAGAGACAGAGAAGTGATAAAGATGGAAGAGACAGAGAAGTGATGAAGATGGAAGAGACAATGAAGTGTTAAAGATGGAAGAGACAGAGAAGTGATAAAGATGGAAGAGACAGAGAAGTGATAAAGAGGGAAGAGACAGACAAGTGATAAAGATGGAAGAGACAGAGAAGTGATAAAGATGGAAGAGACAGAGAAGTGATAAAGATGGAAGAGACAGAGAAGTGATAAAGATGGAAGAGACAGAGAAGTGATAAAGATGGAAGAGACAGAGAAGTGATAAAGATGGAAGAGACAGAGAAGTGATAAAGATGGAAGAGACAGAGAAGTGATAAAGATGGAAGAGACAGAGAAGTGATAAAGATGGAAGAGACAGAGAAGTGATAAAGATGGAAGAGACAGAGAAGTGATAAAGATGGAAGAGACAGAGAAGTGATAAAGATGGAAGAGACAGAGAAGTGATAAAGATGGAAGAGACAGAGAAGTGATAAAGATGGAAGAGACAGAGAAGTGATAAAGATGGAAGAGACAGAGAAGTGATAAAGATGGAAGAGACAGAGAAGTGATAAAGATGGAAGAGACAGAGAAGTGATAAAGATGGAAGAGACAGAGAAGTGATAAAGATGGAAGAGACAGAGAAGTGATAAAGATGGAAGAGACAGAGAAGTGATAAAGATGGAAGAGACAGAGAAGTGATAAAGATGGAAGAGACAGAGAAGTGATAAAGATGGAAGAGACAGAGAAGTGATAAAGATGGAAGAGACAGAGAAGTGATAAAGATGGAAGAGACAGAGAAGTGATAAAGATGGAAGAGACAGAGAAGTGATAAAGATGGAAGAGACAGAGAAGTGATAAAGATGGAAGAGACAGAGAAGTGATAAAGATGGAAGAGACAGAGAAGTGATAAAGATGGAAGAGACAGAGAAGTGATAAAGATGGAAGAGACAGAGAAGTGATAAAGATGGAAGAGACAGAGAAGTGATAAAGATGGAAGAGACAGAGAAGTGATAAAGATGGAAGAGACAGAGAAGTGATAAAGATGGAAGAGACAGAGAAGTGATAAAGATGGAAGAGACAGAGAAGTGATAAAGATGGAAGAGACAGAGAAGTGATAAAGATGGAAGAGACAGAGAAGTGATAAAGATGGAAGAGACAGAGAAGTGATAAAGATGGAAGAGACAGAGAAGTGATAAAGATGGAAGAGACAGAGAAGTGATAAAGATGGAAGAGACAGAAGTGATAAAGATGGAAGAGACAGAGAAGTGATAAAGATGGAAGAGACAGAAGTGATAAAGATGGAAGAGACAGAAGTGATAAAGATGGAAGAGACAGAGAAGTGATAAAGATGGAAGAGACAGAGAAGTGATAAAGATGGAAGAGACAGAGAAGTGATAAAGATGAGAGAGAGAAGTGATAAAGATGGAAGAGACAGAAGTGATAAAGATGGAAGAGACAGAGAAGTGATAAAGATGGAAGAGACAGAGAAGTGATAAAGATGGAAGAGACAGAGAAGAGATAAAGATGGAAGAGACAGAGAAGTGATAAAGATGAGAGAGAGAAGTGATAAAGATGGAAGAGACAGAAGTGATAAAGATGGAAGAGACAGAGAAGTGATAAAGATGGAAGAGACAGAGAAGTGATAAAGATGGAAGAGACAGAAGTGATAAAGATGGAAGAGACAGAGAAGTGATAAAGATGGAAGAGACAGAGAAGTGATAAAGATGGAAGAGACAGAGAAGAGATAAAGATGGAAGAGACAGAGAAGTGATAAAGATGAGAGAGAGAAGTGATAAAGATGGAAGAGACAGAAGTGATAAAGATGGAAGAGACAGAGAAGTGATAAAGATGGAAGAGACAGAGAAGTGATAAAGATGGAAGAGACAGAGAAGTGATAAAGATGGAAGAGACAGAGAAGTGATAAAGATGGAAGAGACAGAGAAGTGATAAAGATGGAAGAGACAGAGAAGTGATAAAGATGGAAGAGACAGAGAAGTGATAAAGATGGAAGAGACAGAGAAGTGATAAAGATGGAAGAGACAGAGAAGTGATAAAGATGGAAGAGACAGAGAAGAGATAAAGATGGAAGAGACAGAGAAGTGATAAAGATGGAAGAGACAGAGAAGAGATAAAGATGGAAGAGACAGAGAAGTGATAAAGATGAGAGAGAGAAGTGATAAAGATGGAAGAGACAGAAGTGATAAAGATGGAAGAGACAGAGAAGTGATAAAGATGGAAGAGACAGAGAAGTGATAAAGATGGAAGAGACAGAGAAGTGATAAAGATGGAAGAGACAGAGAAGTGATAAAGATGGAAGAGACAGAGAAGTGATAAAGATGGAAGAGACAGAGAAGTGATAAAGATGGAAGAGACAGAGAAGTGATAAAGATGGAAGAGACAGAGAAGTGATAAAGATGGAAGAGACAGAGAAGTGATAAAGATGGAAGAGACAGAAGTGATAAAGATGGAAGAGACAGAAGTGATAAAGATGGAAGAGACAGAGAAGTGATAAAGATGGAAGAGACAGAGAAGTGATAAAGATGGAAGAGACAGAGAAGTGATAAAGATGAGAGAGAGAAGTGATAAAGATGGAAGAGACAGAAGTGATAAAGATGGAAGAGACAGAGAAGTGATAAAGATGGAAGAGACAGAGAAGTGATAAAGATGGAAGAGACAGAGAAGAGATAAAGATGGAAGAGACAGAGAAGTGATAAAGATGAGAGAAGTGATAAAGATGGAAGAGACAGAAGTGATAAAGATGGAAGAGGAGAGTGTGAGGGAGAGTGTGAGGGAGAGTGTGAGGGAGAGTGTGAGGAGAGTGTGAGGGAGAGTGTGAGGGAGAGTGTGAGTGGAGAGTGTGAGGAGAGTGTGAGGGAGAGTGTGAGGGAGAGTGTGAGGGAGAGTGTGAGGGAGAGTGTGAGGGAGAGTGTGAGGGAGAGTGTGAGGGAGAGTGTGAGGGAGAGTGTGAGGGAGAGTGTGAGGGAGAGTGTGAGGGAGAGTGTGAGGGAGAGTGTGAGGGAGAGTGTGAGGGAGAGTGTGAGGGAGAGTGTGAGGAGAGTGTGAGGGAGAGTGTGAGGGTGAGTGTGAGGGAGAGTGTGAGGGAGAGTGTGAGGGAGAGTGTGAGGGAGAGTGTGAGGGAGAGTGTGAGGGAGAGTGTGAGGGAGAGTGTGAGGGAGAGTGTGAGGGAGAGTGTGAGGGAGAGTGTGAGGGAGAGTGTGAGGGAGAGTGTGAGGGAGAGTGTGAGGGAGAGTGTGAGGGAGAGTGTGAGGGAGAGTGTGAGGGAGAGTGTGAGGGAGAGTGTGAGGGAGAGTGTGGGGGAGAGTGTGAGGGCGAGGGTGAGGGAGAGTGTGGAGGGTGAGGGAGAGTGTGAGTGTGAGTGGAGAGTGTGAGGGAGAGTGTGAGGGAGAGTGGGAGGGAGAGTGTGAGGGAGAGTGTGGGAGGGAGAGTGGGAGGGAGAGTGTGAGGGAGAGTGTGAGGGAGAGTGTGGGAGGGAGAGTGGGAGGGAGAGTGGGAGGGAGAGTGTGAGGGAGAGTGCGAGGGAGAGTGTGAGGGAGAGTGTGAGGGAGAGTGTGAGGGGAGAGTGTGAGGGAGAGTGTGAGGGAGAGTGTGAGGGAGAGTGTGAGGGGAGAGTGTGATGGGGAGAGTGTGAGGGAGAGTGTGAGGGAGAGTGTGAGGGAGAGTGTGAGGGAGAGTGTGAGGGAGAGTGTGAGGGAGAGTGTGAGGGAGAGTGTGAGGGAGAGTGTGAGTGTGAGGGAGAGTGTGAGGGAGAGTGTGAGGGAGAGTGTGAGGGACAGTGTGAGGAGTGTGAGGAGAGTGTGAGGGAGAGTGTGAGGGAGAGTGTGAGGGAGAGTGTGAGGGAGAGTGTGAGGGAGAGTGTGAGGGAGAGTGTGAGGGAGAGTGTGAGGGAGAGTGTGAGGGAGAGTGTGAGGGAGAGTGTGAGGGGAGAGTGTGAGGGAGGAGAGTGTGAGGGAGAGTGTGAGGGAGAGTGTGAGGGAGAGTGAGGGAGAGTGTGAGGGAGAGTGTGAGGGAGAGTGTGTGTAGGGAGAGTGTGAGGGAGAGTGTGAGTGAGGAGTGTGTGAGTGAGGGGGAGAGTGTGAGGAGAGTGTGAGGGAGAGTGTGAGGGAGGTGTGAGTGAGGAGAGTGTGAGGGAGAGTGTGAGGGAGAGTGTGAGGAGAGTGTGAGAGTGTGAGGGAGAGTGTGAGGGAGAGTGTGAGGGAGACAATGAGTGTGAGGGAGAGAAGTGTGAGGGAGAGTGTGAGGAGGGAGAGTGTGAGGGAGAGTGTGAGGGAGAGTGTGAGTGTGAGGGAGAGTGTGAGGGAGAGTGTGAGGGAGAGTGTGAGGGAGAGTGTGAGGGAGAGTGTGAGGGAGGAGAAAGTGTGAGGGAGAGCATGAGGGAGAGTGTGAGGGAGAGAGGGAGAGGGAGAGTGTGAGGGAGAGTGTGAGGAGAGTGTGAGTGAGTGTGTGAGGGAGATAGTGAGGGAGAGAGTGAGGGAGTGTGTGAAGGAGTGTGTGAGGGAGTGAGGTAGAGTGTGAGGGAGAGTGTGAGGGTGTGAGGAGTGTGAGAGTGTGGAGTGTGAGGGAGAGTGTGAGGGAGAGTGTGAGGGAGAGTGTGAGGGAGAGTGTGAGGGAGAGTGTGAGGGAGAGAGAGTGTGAGGGAGTGTGAGGGAGAGTGTGAGGGAGAGTGTGAGGGAGAGTGAGAGTGAGAAGAGTGTGAGGGAGAGTGTGAGGGAGAGTGTGAGTGAGAGTATGAGGGAGAGTGTGAGGGAGGGAGAGTGTGAGGGAGAGTGTGAGGGAGAGTGGGAGAGTGAGGAGATGAGGAGAGTGTGAGGGAGAGTGTGAGGAGGAGAGTGTGAGGATAGTGTGAGGGAGAGTGTGAGGGAGAGTGTGAGGGAGAGTGTGAGGAGAGTGTGAGGGAGAGTGGGAGGGAGAGCGAGAGGGAGAGTGTGAGGTGAGAGAGAGTGTGAGGGAGAGTGTGAGGAGAGTGTGAGGGAGTGTGTGAGGGAGAGTGTGAGGGAGAGTGTGAGAGAGTGTGAGGGAGAGTGTGAGGGAGAGTGTGAGAGAGAGTGAGGGAGAGTGTGAGGGAGAGTGTGAGGGAGAGTGTGAGGGAGAGTGTGAGGGAGTGTGAGGGAGTGTGTGAGGGAGAGTGTGAGGGAGAGTGTGTGTGTGAGGAGAGTGTGAGGGAGAGTGTGAGGGAGAGTGTGAGGGAGAGTGTGAGGGAGAGTGTGAGAGTGTGAGGAGAGTGTGAGGGAGAATGTGAGGGAGAGTGTGAGGGAGAGAGTGAGGTAGAGTGTGAGGGAGAGTGTGAGGGAGAGTGTGAGGGAGAGTGTGAGGGAGAGTATGAGAGGAGGGAGAGTGTGAGGGAGAGTGTGAGGGAGAGTGTGAGGGAGAGTGTGAGGGAGAGTGTGAGGGAGAGTGTGAGGGAGAGTGTGAGGGAGGGTGTGAGGGAGAGTGTGAGGGAGAGTGTGAGGGAGAGTGTGAGGGAGAGTGTGAGGGAGGCTGTGAGGGAGAGTGTGAGGGAGAGTGTGAGGGAGAGTGTGAGGGAGAGTGTGAGGGAGAGTGTGAGAGTGTGAGGGAGAGTGTGAGGGAGAGTGTGAGGGAGAGTGTGAGGGAGAGTGTGAGGGAGAGTGTGAGGGAGAGTGTGAGGGAGAGTGTGAGGGAGAGTGTGAGGGAGAGTGTGAGGGAGAGTGTGAGGGAGAGTGTGAGGGAGAGTGTGAGGGAGAGTGTGAGGGAGAGACAGTGAGTGTGAGGGGAGAGTGTGAGGGAGAGTGTGAGGGAGAGTGTGAGGGAGAGTGTGAGGGAGAGTGTGAGTGAGGGAGAGTGTGAGGGAGAGTGTGAGGGAGAGTGTGAGGGAGAGTGTGAGGGTGTGAGGAGAGTGTGAGGGAGAGTGTGAGGGAGAGTGTGAGGGAGATTGTGAGGGAGAGTGTGAGGGAGAGTGTGAGAGTGTGAGGGAGAGTGAGGGAGAGTGTGAGGGAGAGTGTGAGGGAGAGTGTGAGGGAGAGTGTGAGGGAGAGTGTGAGTGTGGAGAGTGTGAGTGTGAGGAGAGTGTGAGGGAGAGTGTGAGAGTGTGAGGGAGAGTGTGAGGGAGAGAGTGTGTGAGGGAGAGTGTGAGGGGGAGAGTGTGAGGGAGAGAGTGTGAGGGAGAGTGTGAGGGAGAGTGTGAGGGTGAGTGTGAGGGTGTGTGTGAGGGAGAGTGTGAGGGAGAGTGTGAGGGAGAGTGTGAGGGAGAGTGTGAGGGAGAGTGTGTGAGTGACAACAGTGTGAGGGAGAGTGTGAGGGAGAGTGTGAGCGAGTTTGTGAGGAGAGTGTGAGGGAGAGAGTGTGAGGAGAGTGTGAGGGAGAGAGTGTGAGGAGAGTGTGAGGGAGAGTGTGAGGGTGTGAGGGAGAGTGTGAGGGAGAGTAAGGGAGGGAGAGTGTGAAGTAGGGAGAGTGTGAGGGAGGGAAAGTGTGAGGGAGAGAGTGAGGGAAAGTGTTAGGGAGAGTGTGATGGAGAGTGTGACGGAGGGGGGAGTGTGATGGAGAGTGTGACGGATGGAGAGTGTGAGAAAGGGAGAGTGTGAGGTAGGGAGAGTGTGAGGGAGGGTGTGAAGGAGAGTGTGAAGGAGAGTGTGAGGGAGAGTGTGAGGGAGAGTGTGAGATAGGGAGAGTGTGAGGGTGTGAGGGAAAGTGTGAGGGAGAGTGTGAGGATGTGAAGGAGAGTGTGAGGTAGAGTGTGAGGGTGTGAGGGAGAGTGTGAGGGTGTGAGAGTGTGAGAGAGTGAGGGAGGGATAGTGTGAGGGAGAATGTGAGGGAGAGAATGAGGGAGAGTGTGAGGAAGAGCGTGAGGGAGACAGTAGGGTAGAGTGTGAGGGAGATAGTGAGAGTGTGAGGGAGGGTGTTAGGGAGAGTGTGAGGGAGAGTGTGAGGGAAAGTGTGAGGGAGACGTGAGGGAGAGCGTGAGGGAGAGCATTAGAGAGTGTGAGAGTGTGAGGGAGAGAGTGAGGGAGGGAGAGTGAGAGAGTGAGGGAGAGTGTGAGAGAATGAGAGTGTGAGGGAGAGAGTGAGGGAGAGTGTGAGAGAGTGAGCTAGTGTGAGAGAGAGAGGGAGAGTGTGAAGGAGAGATTGAGGGAGAGCGTGAGAGATTGAGGGAGAGTGTGTGAGAGAGAGAGAGAGAGAGTGTGAGGAAGAGTGTGTGAGGGACAGAGTGTGATGGAGGTGTGTGAGGGAGAGTGTGTGAGAGTGTGAGGAGAGTGTGTGAGGGAGAGTGTGAGGGAGAGTGTGAGGGAGAGTGTGTGAGGGAGAAAGTGTGAGAGAGAGTGTGAGGGATAGAGTGTGAGGGGAGAGTGTGAGGGAGAGAGTGTGATGGAGAGAGTGTGAGGGAGAGTGTGAGGGAGATGTGTGAGAGAGTGTGAGGGAGAGTGTGAGGAGAGTGTGTGAGGGAGAGAGTGAAGGAAACAGTGAGGGAGAGTGTGAGGGAAACAGTGAGGGAGAGTGTGAGGGAGAGTGTGAGGGAGAGAGTGAGGGAGAGTGTGAGAGAGAGCGTGAAGGAAACAGTGAGGGAGAGTGTGAGGGAGAGAGTTAGGGAGAGTGTGAGGGAGAGTGTGAGGGAGAGTGTAAGGGAAACAGTAAGGGAGAGTGAGAGGGAGAGAGTGAGGGAGAGTGTGTGAGGGACAGCGTGTGAGGGAGGTGTGTGAGGAAGAGTGTGAAGGAAACAGTAAGGGAGAGTGTGAGGGAGAGTGTGAGGGAGAGAGTGAGGGGGAGTGTGAGAGTGTGAAGGAAACAGTAAGGGAGAGTGTGAAAGAGTGACGGAGAGTGTGAGGGAGAGAGTGAAGAGAGTGTGAGGTAGAGTGTGAGGGAGAGAGTGAGGGAGAGTGTGAGGTAGGGAGAGTGTGAGGGAGGGTGTGAGGGAGGAAGAGTGTGAGGGAGAGTGTGAGGTAGGGAGAGTGTGAGATAGGGAGAGTGTGAGGTAGGGAGAGTGTGAGGGAATGAGGAAAAGTGTGAGAGTGTGAGGGAGAGTGTGAGGGAGAGTGTGAGGGAGAGTGTGAGGGAGAGTGTGAGGAGTGTGTGAGGGAGAGTGTGAGGGAGAGTGTGAGAGAGAGTGTGAGGGAGAGTGTGAGGAGAGTGTGAGGGAGAGTGTGAGGGAGAGTGTGAGGGAGAGTGTGGGTGTGTTGGAGAGTTGAGGGAGAGTGTGAGGGAGAGTGTGAGAGTGAGAGTGTGAGAGTGTGAGGGAGAGTGTGAGGGAGAGTGTGTTAGGGAGAGTGTGAGGGAGAGTGTGAGGGAGAGTGTGAGGAGAGTGTGAGGAAGAGTGTGAGGGAGAGTGTGAGGAAGAGAGTGAGGGGTGTGAGGGAGAGTGTGAGGGAGAGTGTGAGGGAGAGTGTGAGTGAGAGTATGAGGGAGAGTGTGAGGAGAGTGTGAGGGAGAGTGTGAGGGAGAGAGTGTGAGGGATAAAGTGTGAGGGAGAGAGTGTGATGGAGAGAGTGTGAGACAGTGTGAGGGAGAGTGTGAGGGAGAGAGTGTGAGGGAGAGTGTGTGTGTGTGTGTGTGTGTGTGTGTGTGTGTGTGTGTGTGTGTGTGTGTGTGTGTGTGTGTGTGTGTGTGTGTGTGTGTGTGTGTGTACTCACCTATTTGTACTCACCTATTTGTGGTTGCAGGGGTCGAGTCCTAGCTCCTGGCCCCGCCTCTTCACTGATCGCTACTAGGTCCTCTCTCTCCCTGCTCCATGAGCTTTATCATACCTCGTCTTAAAGCTATGTATGGTTCCTGCCTCCACTACATCACTTGGTAGGCTATTCCGCTTCCTGACAACTCTATGACTGAAGAAATACTTCCTAACATCACTTTGACTCATCTGGGTCTTCAACTTCCAATTGTGGCCCCTTGTGTGTGTGTGTGTGTGTGTGTGTGTGTGTGTGTGTGTGTGTGTGTGTGTGTGTGTGTGTGTGTGTGTGTGTGTGTGTGTGTGTGTGTGTGTGTGTGTACTCACCTATTTGTACTCACCTATTTGTGGTTGCAGGGGTCGAGTCATAGCTCCTGGCCCCGCCTCTTCACTGATTGCTACTAGGTCCTCTCTCTCCCTGCTCCATGAGCTTTATCATACCTCGCCTTAAAACTATGTATGGTTCCCGCCTCCACTACTTCACTTTCTAGGCTATTCCACGGCTTGACTACTCTATGACTGAAGAAATACTTCCTAACATCCCTTTGATTCATCTGAGTCTTCAACTTCCAATTGTGACCTCTTGTGTCTGTGTCCCATCTCTGGAACATCCCGTCTTTGTCCACCTCGTCTATTCCGCGCAGTATTTTATATGTCGTTATCATGTCTCCCCTGACCCTCCTGGCCTCCAGTGTCGTCAGGCCGATTTCCCTCAACCTTTCTTCGTAGGACAATCCCCGTAGCTCTGGGACTAGTCTTGTTGCAAACCTTTGCACTTTCTCTAATTTCTTGACGTGCTTGACTAGGTGTGGATTCCAAACTGGTGCTGCATACTCCAGTATGGGCCTGACGTAAATGGTATACAGAGTCTTGAACGAATCCTTACTGAGGTATCGGAACGCTATCCGTAGGTTTGCCAGGCGCCCGTATGCTGCAGCAGTTATCTGATTGATGTGCGCCTCAGGAGATATGCTCGGTGTTATACTCACCCCCAGATCTTTTTCCTTGAGTGAGGTTTGCAGACTTTGGCCATCTAAACTATATTGTGTCTGCGGTCTTCTTTGCCCTTCCCCAATCTTCATGACTTTGCATTTGGCAGGGTTAAACTCAAGGAGCCAGTTGCTGGACCAGGCTTGTAGCCTGTCCAGGTCTCTTTGTAGTCCTGCCTGATCCTCATCCGATTTGATTCTTCTCATTAACTTCACATCGTCCGCAAACAAGGACACTTCTGAGTCTATCCCTTCCGTTATGTCATTCACATATACCAAGAACAGCACAGGTCCTAGGACTGACCCCTGTGGAACCCCGCTTGTCACAGGCGCCCACTCTGACACCTCGTCACGTACCATGACTCGTTGTTGCCTCCCTGTCAGGTATTCTCTGATCCATTGCAGTGCCTTTCCTGTTATGTGTGCCTGATCCTCTAGCTTTTGCAGTAACCTCTTGTGAGGAACTGTGTCGAAGGCCTTCTTGCAGTCCAAAAAAATGCAGTCGATCCACCCCTCTCTCTCTTGTCTTACTTCTGTCACCTTGTCATAAAACTCTAGTAGGTTTGTGACACAGGCTGCTACACCCTGTAAGGTACTGCTCATAATGCTGCTGCTGCTGCTGCTGCTGCTGTTGCTGCTGCTGCTGCTGCTGCTGCTGCTGCTGCTGCTGCTGTTGCTGCTGCTGCTGCTGCTGCTGCTGCTGTTGCTGCTGTTGCTGCTGCTGCTGCTGTTACTGATGCTACTGTTGTTGTTGCTACTGATGCTGTTGCTGCTGCTACTGCTGCTGCTACTGCTGCTGCTGCTGCTGCTGCTGCTGCTGCTGCTGCTGCTGCTGCTGCTGCTGCTGCTGCTGCTGCTGCTGCTGCTGCTGCTGCTGCTGCTGCTGCTGCTGCTGCTGCTGCTGCTGCTGCTGCTGCTGCTGCTGCTGCTGCTGCTGCTGTTGCTGCTGCTGCTGCTGCTGCTGCTGCTGCTGCTGCTGCTGCTGCTGCTGCTGCTGCTGCTGCTGCTGCTGCTGCTGCTGCTGCTGCTGCTGCTGCTGCTGCTGCTGCTGCTGCTGCTGCTGCTGCTGCTGCTGCTACTGCTGCTGCTGCTGCTGCTGCTGCTGCTGCTGCTGCTGCTGCTGCTGCTGCTGCTGCTGCTGCTGCTGCTGCTGCTGCTGCTGCTGCTGCTGCTGCTGCTGCTGCTGCTGCTGCTGCTGCTGCTGCTGTTGCTGCTGCTGCTGCTGCTGCTGCTGCTGCTGCTGCTGCTGCTGCTGCTGCTGCTGCTGCTGCTACTGCTACTGCTACTGCTGCTGCTGCTGTTGCTGCTACTGCTACTGCTGCTGCTGCTGCTACCACCACCTTCTTCTAGAAGTAAAGAGAAGTATGCCGAGAGCACAACAATGCGAGCATCAGGAGGTAAAACGTGGCCATTACCGTTATAACCCGAGCGTCACAGCATCAACCCCAGGCCTAGACTGTGTTTTATGCTGCTACTGGAGTGGTTGTTGATGGTAGGTTACTACTGGAGTGGTTGGTGGCAGGTTACTACTGGAGTGGTTGTTGGTGGTAGGTTACTGCTGGAGTGGTTGGTGGTAGGTTACTACTGGAGTGGTTGTTGGTGGTAGGTTACTGCTGGAGTGGTTGGTGGTAGGTTACTACTGGAGTGGTTGTTGGTGGTAGGTTACTGCTGGAGTGGTTGTTGGTGGTAGGTTACTACTGGAGTGGTTGGTGGTAGGTTACTACTGGAGTGGTTGTTGGTGGTAGGTTACTACTGGAGTGGTTGTTGGTGGTAGGTTACTGCTGGAGTGGTTGTTGATGGTAGGTTACTGCTGGAGTGGTTGTTGATGGTAGGTTACTACTGGAGTGGTTGTTGGTGGCAGGTTACTACTGGAGTGCTTGTTGGTGGTAGGTTACTACTGGAGTGGTTGTTGGTGGTAGGTTGCTACTGGAGTGGTTGTTGGTGGTAGGTTACTACTGGAGTGGTTGTTGGTGGTAAGTTACTACTGGAGTGGTTGTTGATGGTAGGTTACTACTGGAGTGGTTGATGGTAGGTTACTACTGGAGTGGTTGTTGGTGGTAGGTTACTACTGGAGTGGTTGTTGGTAGGTTACTGCTGGAGTGGTTGTTGGTGGTAGGTTACTACTGGAGTGGTTGTTGGTGGTAGGTTACTACTGGAGTGGTTGTTGGTGGTAGGTTACTGCTGGAGTGGTTGTTGATGGTAGGTTACTACTGGAGTGGTTGTTGGTGGCAGGTTACTATTGGAGTGCTTGTTGGTGGTAGGTTACTACTGGAGTGGTTGTTGGTGGTAGGTTGCTACTGGAGTGGTTGTTGGTGGTAGGTTACTACTGGAGTGGTTGTTGGTGGTAAGTTACTACTGGAGTGGTTGTTGATGGTAGGTTACTACTGGAGTGGTTGATGGTAGGTTACTACTGGAGTGGTTGTTGGTGGTAGGTTACTACTGGAGTGGTTGTTGGTGGTAGGTTACTACTGGAGTGGTTGTTGGTGGTAGGTTACTACTGGAGTGGTTGTTGATGGTAGGTTACTACTGGAGTGGTTGTTGGTGGTAGGTTACTACTGGAGTGGTTGTTGGTGGTAGGTTGCTACTGGAGTGGTTGTTGGTGGTAGGTTACTACTGGAGTGGTTGTTGATGGTAGGTTACTACTGGAGTGGTTGTTGGTGGTAGGTTACTACTGGAGTGGTTGTTGGTAGGTTGCTACTGGAGTGGTTGTTGGTGGTAGGTTACTACTGGAGTGGTTGTTGGTGGTAGGTTACTACTGGAGTGGTTGTTGGTGGTAGGTTGCTACTGGAGTGGTTGGTGGTAGGTTACTACTGGAGTGGTTGTTGGTGGTAAGTTACTGCTGGAGTGGTTGGTGGTAGGTTACTACTGGAGTGGTTGTTGGTGGTAGGTTACTACTGGAGTGGTTGTTGGTGGTAGGTTACTACTGGAGTGGTTGTTGGTGGTAGGTTACTACTGGAGTGGTTGTTGGTGGTAGGTTACTACTGGAGTGGTTGTTGGTGGTAGGTTACTACTGGAGTGGTTGTTGGTGGTAGGTTACTACTGGAGTGGTTGTTGGTGGTAAGTTACTGCTGGAGTGGTTGTTGGTGGTAGGTTACTGCTGGAGTGGTTGTTGGTGGTAGGTTACTACTGGAGCGGTTGTTTGTTACTACTGGAGTGGTTGATAAGGCAATATTCTCCTCTGGTAGAGTAGTCGTAGGTTGTTGTAGGTTAGCCAGTCTTGTCCCGGTCCGGGTCTTTTCCAGATGGTGACCCGGCGTTGGCCCCCCGGGTGGGGGTTGTTCATTTGTTTCTGTCCTGTGCGGACGTCTTGGTGTTGTTCCTCCGGCTGGAGGGACCACATCTTGCGATGGCTCCCCGGGGTGGGGAGTGTCTTCTTCCTGCTCTGATCACATCTTGGTAAGCACGCGTCCTCTTGTGTCTTCGGACACTGGCTGTCCCATCTGGTGTTGTGATCTTGAGTAGGTCATTGGGGCATCGGCTGAGTGCATGTCGGCGTCGGAGAACCTGAGTCACTGGTGCTGTTCTGCCATGTGAAAAACACAGGCCCCAGAAGGATGAGATTATACAGGAGCGCAGGAAGTATGAGAGGTTAAAGAATTGAGAGGGGGGGGAGAAGCGGCGGGCCCCGTCGGGGGCTCTTCACAGTGTCTTCAGCGGGGTGGCAGGTGAGCTGCAAGGACTGGGAGTAGTCTCCAAGTCACGGACAGCCAGGTACACCAGCTGTGAGCCATGTCCTCCCGGGCCTGCCCCCCTGGAAACATCGGGAAGCGCCTATGGCGAATGGGCGTCATTGCTGGACAGTCCAGCAAGTAGTGCAGGAGGGGCTTCAGGACCATCTGGTGGCAGTGGTTACCGAGCTCTTCTCTCGCTCGTTCAATGAGGCGTTTGGCGTTGGGGTATCCGAGGCGCAGGCGGTGAACACTCACTCGCAGCTCCCTGTCCAGTTTCCGCATACTCGGCGGAGGCTCCCTGCGTGTCGCCCTGTCGTACCACCGCCGGCTCCGCGATTTATCCTGGTCCGGCAGTGGGCGCTTGGCTGCCCTGGCGGCCGATAGGTCCATCTGTCTGCAACTGATGGAGAAGGAGGTCCCCGGCTGTGCCTCCAGTGTGGGTGTCTTGGCTGCCCCATTTGCCGCATCGTTCTCAGGGAGGCCGATTCAAGGATTTTTATCGTCTTTGATGCAGGATTCTCAGTGGTCCTTAATGCAGGATCCTCAGTGGTCCTTGATGCAGGATCCTTAGTGGTCCTTGATGCAGGAACGCTTGAATACCACCATGGTACCACTTCGGTGTTCCTGCTGGTGGTGTCTATAAAAATATTATCGTAATCTGCCACAACACGTCCCTCACACGCATACCTCTTATGGTATCTGATGTGCTTGTACGTGCCTCTGACACCCTAACATTGGTTATTACTACGACTACAACTACTACTATTACTACTGTTAATACTATTACTGCTACTACTACTACCACTACCTCTGATACTGTTACTACCAGTACCTCTGTTACTATCGCTACCTCTACTCCTACCCCCACACTAGTTACTACTGCTACTACCTCTACTACTACTACTATTACTGCTTCTACTACTACTACTATTACTGATACTACTACGACATCTAATACTGCTACATCTAATACTGCTACATCTAATACTGCTACATCTAATACTGCTACATCTAATACTGCTACATCTAATACTGCTACACTTCATTTTTCTGTACGGTAGTCTGTTCTAACATAACACCACCTCCTTCACAAACTCGCCTCACCTTTGAGATTTTTTGTGCAGTACATTGCTTTCGGCTCGCAACCGAAATAGCCCGGGCTAAATCCTGGGCGGGGTGGACCTCCTAGCACCTGCTACTTCCCTATTCATCTAGCAATATATTGATACCGTGTAGGAGAGGAGGTTAAGAGGAATCCAGTGGATGTAAACCGAATTTTAAATCTTTTTTTTTTGTCAACTAAAAGGAGGAGCACGGCAGAAAGCCTACTGGCCCATACGAGGTAGGTCGTTAAAGCTGGATTATTAAGCCTCCTGGGTTGTTTTTTCCGATAGACCTTTCTTCTGGGACGCCTCTTACCCCACTGTGTGATTCCTGAGGAAATTGTGAGTTTTTCAGCTCTACAGCTACCAGACAAGTAATGTAGATCTCCAGCATCCTTCTCTGTCTCTCTCTCTCTCTCTCTCTCTCTCTCTCTCTCTCCTTTACACAGGATTTAACAAGGTTAGGTTAACGATCCCTAGCTTTATTGACAAGCTATTTACAGGTTAAAGATTCCTAACTTTATTGACAAGCTAAGAGCTGTTACCTACATCAGCTCATTTGAAAGCATTTTTATTGTTATGAGACATACAAGTAGGGAACAGCATGAAGTTGGAGCCATCTGTGGGCCAGCATTTTCATTTGATCAACTGACTTTATCTCGTTGACATCATTATGCTGTACGAATGTGTTCCATACTCGAGTCATCCTGGGTATGTATGATCTCAGATGGAGTGATGTTCTGGAGAAGGGTACAGCCAGAGTGAAGTTGCTGCTTTCTGCCCGTCTTGTGGTATAGAAGCTTGCTTCACGCTGTCCTCGAAGCGGAGCCAAGTGTAGTACTTTGACAATATTGGCCTTGTACATAACAGTAAGGCCACCCACATCCCTCCTGTGTTGAAGGCTCTGCTGAAATGACAGATCTATCCAGGATGGGTCCAGGCGAGAGATGAGACATCTTGCTCTTTTCTCTACCCTGCAAACAGTCGCAGATGAGAAGGGATAGGGGGGGAGAGGCAAACCAAGGTGGACCATAATCAAGGTGTGAGCGTACTTGTGCCTCGTACAGAATCTTGCAACCCCTACTGTCAAGCAGATGCCAGATACGGCGAAGTGCTGTAAGCTTCCTGGCTGCCTTGTTTGCAAGATTTACAACGTGGTTCTTCATGGTCAGTTTGGAGTCATTTCACCCCAAGGACATAAACTTCTTCCCCAGGTACCAGCACCCTCCCATTCATACTACTGCTCCGGCATTATCATCATGGTGCCTAGAGACCATCATCATTTGTGTTTTCTCAGGTGCAAATGTTACTTGCCATCTGTTTCCCCAAGCTGATATAGCTCTTAGCTGCTGATTGATGTAACTTAGAGTAGCTGGCATTTCTTTTGGATAAGTGAATGTCAGTGTACAGTCGTCTGCATATGCATGGGATTCTGGGGTGAGATGAAGAAGGTCATTGAAGTAGACATTCCATAGCAATAGTCCCAACACGATTCCTTGTGGAACACTTGCCCCAATAGGATGTCTTGCTGATTCCGTTCCATTGAGAACTACCCTTAAAGATCTACCATGAA
This sequence comes from Cherax quadricarinatus, assembly GCF_038502225.1. Classification (NCBI taxonomy): domain Eukaryota; kingdom Metazoa; phylum Arthropoda; class Malacostraca; order Decapoda; family Parastacidae; genus Cherax; species Cherax quadricarinatus. The sequence continues at coordinate 38,084 of NW_027198055.1, forward strand.
GGTAATCACTGAGGAGACATAGCGTAGAGCCTGCAATTCCCAGTGCTTGAAGTTTTGCTAAGAGGCCCTGGTGCCACACCCGGTCGAAAGCGCCAGCAATGTCCAGTGCTACCACACAGCTGACTTTGGATTCATCCAGTGACTGGTGCCACTTAGTGGAGAGGTTTAACAACAGATCAGCAGCAGAGTAACCTTTCCTGAAGCCATATTGACGATCACAAAGTAGTGAGTGGTAGTCAAAAAACTGTCATTTGTCTTGAGATTATTGTCTCAAGGATCTTGCCAGTGATTGACTGGAGTGACACTGGTCTGTAGTTGCTGATTTCTGCTCTGCTCTTCTTTTTGTGAACAGGGACTACTCTACTCTACTCTCTCTCTCTCTCTCTCTCTCTCTCTCACTCACTCACAGTGATAATTGTATCTGCAAACATTGCAGTACGAACACAAAGATACAGATAGTAGTAGTAGCAATAATAATAGTAAAGTAGCACCAGTAGTAGTAGTAGAAGCAGTAGTAGTAGTAGCAGCAGCAGTAGTAGTAGTGATGGTGGAGGTATTACTTCTAGCAGTACTGCTTGTAGTAGCAGTATCAGTAGTGAGAGGAGGAGGAGGAGCTGGAACATTAAGGTGGATATAAAATCCCAGAAGCCAGAAGAAAAATAGAAGATTATTATTTTAAATGTAAAAAGTTGTGTGTGTATCCCCTCACTAAGTGGTGGTCGTAACTGTGTGTGTGTGTGTGTATCCCCTCACTAAGTGGTGGTCGTAGCTGTGTATGTGTATCCCCTCACTAAGTGGTGGTCGTAGCTGTGTACGTGTATCCCCTCACTAAGTGGTGGTCGTAACTGTGTGTGTGTGTGTATCCCCTCACTAAGTGGTGGTCGTAGCTGTGTGTGTGTGTGTGTATCCCCTCACTAAGTGGTGGTCGTAACTGTGTGTGTGTGTATCCCCTCACTAAGTGGTGGTCGTAACTGTGTGTGTGTGTATCCCCTCACTAAGTGGTGGTCGTAACTGTGTGTGTGTGTGTGTATCCCCTCACTAAGTGGTGGTCGTAGCTGTGTGTGTGTGTGTATCCCCTCACTAAGTGGTGGTCGCAGCTGTGTGTGTGTATCCCCTCACTAAGTGGTGATCGTAGCTGTGTGTGTGTGTATTTATCCCCTCACTAAGTGGTAGTCGTAGCTGTGTGTGTGTTTATCCCCTCACTAAGTGGTGGTCGTAACTGTGTGTGTGTGTGTGTATCCCCTCACTAAGTGGTGGTCGCAGCTGTGTGTGTGTATCCCCTAACTAAGTGGTGGTCGTAACTGTGTGTGTGTATGTGTATCCCCTCACTAAGTGGTGGTCGCAGCTGTGTGTGTGTGTTTATCCCCTCACTAAGTGGCGGTCGTAGCTGTGTGTGTATCCCCTCACTAAGTGGTGGTCGTAACTGTGTGTGTGTGTCTGTGTATCCCCTCACTAAATGGTGGTCGTAGGTGTGTGAAGTACTAATAGTTACCGTACCAGTTTGTTTGTTGTGTGTGTACTCACCTATATACGGTTGCAGGGGTCGATTCACAGCCCCTGGTCCCGCCTCTTCTCTGGTCGCTACTAGGCCCACTCACTAACTGTTCCTTAACCTTTATCATACCTATTCCTAAAGCTATATATGAATCCTGCTTCCACTGCATCACTCTCCAGACTATTCCACTTCCTGACAACTCTGACTGAAGAAATACTTCCTTACATCCCTGTGACTCATTTGAGTCTTCAGCTTGAAGGTGTGACCCTTTGTTGCTGTGTCCCATCTCTGAAACATTCTGTCACTATCTACCATGTCAATTCCTCTCAGTATTTTATATGTAGTTATCATGTCGACCCCCCATTCACTCCTGAGCGCTTTCATGTGCTTACACACAGCTTCAAAGGGATAGGAATTCCTCTGAAGTGTGCATGTAAGCACATGAAAGCGCCCAGGTATTCTTCTTTTATATTTTCACTGTGGTGTATATATAAATAAATAATATATTATATATATATATATATATATATATATATATATATATATATATATATATATATATATATATATATATATATATGTGTGTGTAATATGTAAGATTGTTGGAGAAGGAAGTGTAAAGTACCATAAGAGTACACACTGCAACACAGCCTGGTGGTGCCGACCCTCCCACCATTACCCTGACAGAATTGCTTAACCTTTCAGAGGAGTCTGACCAGGCTGGAGGTGGTAATAACGCCGCCCCGAGTCTGGCCAGGCTGGAGGTGGTAATAACACCGCCCCGAGTCTGACCAGGCTGGAGGTGGTAATAACACCGCCCCGAGTCTGACCAGGCTGGAGGTGGTAATAACACCGCCCCGAGTCTGACCAGGCTGGAGGTGGTAATAACACCGCCCCGAGTCTGACCAGGCTGGAGGTGGTAATAACACAGCCCCGAGTCTGGAGGTGGTAATGACCAGGCTGGAGGTGGTAATAACACCGCCCCGAGTCTGGCCAGGCTGGAGGTGGTAATAACACCGCCCCCGAGTTTGGCCAGGCTGGAGGTGGTAATAACACTGGAGGTGGTAATAACACCGCCCCGAGTCTGACCAGGCTGGAGGTGGTAATAACACCGCCCCGAGTCTGGCCAGGCTGGAGGTGGTAATAACACCGCCCCGAGTCTGGCCAGGCTGGAGGTGGTAATAACACCGCCCCGAGTCTGGCCAGGCTGGAGGTGGTAATAACAACCGCCCTGAGTCTGGCCCTGGAGTCTGAGTCTGGCCAGGCTGGAGGTGGTAATAACACCGCCCCGAGTCTGGCCAGGCTGGAGGTGGTAATAACACCGCCCCGAGTCTGGCCAGGCTGGAGGTGGTAATAACACCGCCCCGAGTCTGACCAGGCTGGAGGTGGTAATAACACCGCCCCGAGTCTGGCCAGGCTGGAGGTGGTAATAACACCGCCCCGAGTCTGGCCAGGCTGGAGGTGGTAATAACACCGCCCCGAGTCTGACCAGGCTGGAGGTGGTAATAACACCGCCCCGAGTCTGGCCAGGCTGGAGGTGGTAATAACACCGCCCCGAGTCTGGCCAGGCTGGAGGTGGTAATAACACCGCCCCGAGTCTGGCCAGGCTGGAGGTGGTAATAACACCGCCCCGAGTCGCCCTGGAGGTGGTAATAACACCGAGTCTGGCCAGGCTGGAGGTGGTAATAACACCGCCCCGAGTCTGGCCAGGCTGTAGGTGGTAATAACACCGCCCCTGGAGTCTGACCAGGCTGGAGGTGGTAATACCCCGAGTCTGGCCACTGGAGGTGGTAATGCCCCGAGTCTGGCCAGGCTGGAGGTGATAATAACACCGCCCCGAGTCTGGTCAGGTCGGAGGTGGTAATAACACCACCCCGAGTCTGGCCAGGCTGGAGGTGGTAATAACACCGCCCCAGGACTGGCCAGGCTGGAGGTGGAGTCTGGCCAGGCTGGAGGTGGTAATAACACCGCCCCGAGTCTGGCCAGGCTGGAGGTGGTAATACCGCCCCGAGTCTGGCCAGGCTGGAGGTGGTAATAACACCGCCCCTAGTCTGGCCAGGCTGGAGGTGGTAATAACACCGCCCTGAGTCTGGCCAGGCTGGAGGTGGTAATAACACCTCCCCGAGTCTGACCAGGCTGGAGGTGGTAATAACACTGCCCCGAGTCTGGCCAGGCTGGAGGTGATAATAACACCACCCCGAGTCTGGCCAGGCTGGAGGTGGTAATAACACCGCCCCGAGTCTGGCCAGGCTGGAGGTGGTAATAACACCGCCCCGAGTCTGGCCAGGCTGGAGGTGGTAATAACACCGCCCCGAGTCTGGCCAGGCTGGAGGTGGTAATAACACCACCCCGAGTCTGGCCAGGCTGTAGGTGGTAATAACACCGCCCCGAGTCTGGCCAGGCTGGAGGTGGTAATAACACCGCCCCGAGTCTGGCCAGGCTGGAGGTGGTAATACCGCCCCGAGTCTGGCCAGGCTGTAGGTGGTAATAACACCGCCCCGAGTCTGGCCAGGCTGGAGGTGGTAATAACACCGCCCCGAGTCTGGCCAGGCTGGAGGTGGTAATAACACTGGAGGTGGCCCCCGAGTCTGGCCAGGCTGGAGGTGGTAATAACACCGCCCCGAGTCTGGCCAGGCTGGAGGTGGTAATAACACTGCCTTGAGTCTGGCCAGGCTGGAGGTGGTAATAACACCACCCCGAGTCTGGCCAGGCTGGAGGTGGTAATAACACCGCCCCAAGTCTGGCCAGGCTGGAGGTGGTAATAACACCACCCCGAGTCTGGCCAGGCTGGAGGTGGTAATAACACCGCCCCGAGTCTGGCCAGGCTGGAGGTGGTAATAACACTGCCCCGGGTCTGGCCAGGCTGGAGGTGGTAATAACATCGCCCCGGGTCTGGCCAGGCTGGAGGTGGTAATAACACCGCCCCGAGTCTGGCCAGGCTGGAGGTGGTAATAACACCGCCCCGAGTCTGGCCAGGCTGGAGGTGGTAATAACACCGCCCCGAGTCTGGCCAGGCTGGAGGTGGTAATAACACCGCCCCGAGTCTGGCCAGGCTGGAGGTGGTAATAACACCGTCCCGAGTCTGGCCAGGCTGGAGGTGGTAATAACACCGCCCCGAGTCTGGCCAGGCTGGAGGTGGTAATAACACCGCCCCCGAGTCTGGCCAGGCTGGAGGTGGTAATAACACCGCCCCGAGTCTGGCCAGGCTGGAGGTGGTAATAACACCGCCCCGAGTCTGGCCAGGCTGGAGGTGGTAATAACACCACCGCCCCGAGTCTGGCCAGGCTGGAGGTGGTAATAACACCGCCCCGAGTCTGGCCAGGCTGGAGGTGGTAATAACACCGCCCCGAGTCTGGCCAGGCTGGAGGTGGTAATAACACCGCCCCCGAGTCTGGCCAGGCTGGAGGTGGTAATAACACCGCCCCGAGTAATAACACCGCCCCAAGTCTGACCAGGCTGGAGGTGGTAATAACACCACCCCGAGTCTGGCCAGGCTGGAGGTGGTGATAACACCGCCCCGAGTCTGGCCAGGCTGGAGGTGATAATAACACCGCCCCGAGTCTGGTCAGGTCGGAGGTGGTAATAACACCGCCCCACCGCCCCCGAGTCTGGCCAGGCTGGAGGTGGTAATAACACTGCCCCGGAGTCTGGCCAGGCTGGAGGTGGTAATAACACCGCCCCGAGTCTGGCCAGGCTGGAGGTGGTAATAACACCGCCCCGAGTCTGGCCAGGCTGGAGGTGGTAATAACACCGCCCCGAGTCTGGCCAGGCTGGAGGTGGTAATAACACCGCCCCGAGTCTGGCCAGGCTGGAGGTGGTAATAACACCGCCCCGAGTCTGGCCAGGCTGGAGGTGGTAATAACACCGCCCCGAGTCTGGCCAGGCTGGAGGTGGTAATAACACCGCCCCCGAGTCTGGCCAGGCTGGAGGTGGTAATAACACCGCCCCGAGTCTGGCCAGGCTGGAGGTGGTAATAACACCGCCCCGCACCATCATACTCACCCACCCCCTTTTTTGACCATTTCTCGCGCCACCACTGCACATTGCCTGCCCATCTGGGAATGTTTTATCGCCTGCTTCTCCTACTTCCCATCGTTATTGGATTTCTTAAATGTTGGTGATAATTGTGTTTAAGCAACCGGTGAGCTTATCTCTCACTGGGGAGGAGTTTGCGGGTTCTTGATCCTGGGAATAGGAGTCGCTTTCCATTCATTTGAATCGATTCTGGTAGTCTTATTTATATAGATATACATGTACTCACCTAATTGTGGTTGCAGGGGTCGATACTCAGCTCCTGGCTGAGTATGTATCTATATGTGTGTGTGTGTGTGTGTGTGTGTGTGTGTGTGTGTGTGTGTGTGTGTGTGATAAGATAAGATAAGATAAGATTTCGTTCGGATTTTTAACCCCGGAGGGTTAGCCACCCAGGATAACCCAAGAAAGTCAGTGCGTCATCGAGGACTGTCTAACTTATTTCCATTGGGGTCCTTAATCTTGTCCCCCAGGATGCGACCCACACCAGTCGACTAACACCCAGGTACCTATTTGCTGCTAGGTGAACAGGACAACAGGTGTAAGGAAACGTGTCGGAATTTCCACCCGCCGGGAATCGAACCCGGGCCCTCCGTGTGTGAAGCGGGAGTTTTAGCCACCAGACCACCTGTGTGTGTGTGTGTGTGTGTGTGTGTGTGTGTGTGTGTGTGTGTGTGTGTGTGTGTGTGTGTGTGTACACTCCCCTAATTGCTGTTGCAGGAGTCGATTCATAGCGCCTGGCCCCTCCTCTTCACTGGTCGCTACTAGGTCTGTTCTCTCCCTGCTCCATGAACTTTATCATACCTCTTCCTAAACCTATGTATGGATCCTGCCTCCATCACCTCCCTTTCCAAACTGTTCCACTTCCTGACAACTCTGTGACTGAAGAAATACTTCCTAACATCCCTGTGACTCATCTGTGAACAGTGATACACCTGATTCTTACAGTTTTCTCTCTGTTTACATAGACCAGAAACAGCACAGGTCTGTGTACTGATCCTTGTGGAATCCCACTTATAGTTGGACAATATACGTTTATATATTCATCTGTATATCGTTCACAGATATGTATTGTATTTTATGGGTTGAGTTTTTTATAATTTATTCAGATAATCGTAATAGCAATAACAGCCTTAACAACGCTAACAATAGACGTAATTTCTTGTTTTTTTTTTCAGCCATCAGTACCTTTGTTTTCTAGCAATGACCTTTCCAGCCAACCATTATTTTTTTTGCAGACTGAAGTGCAATTTCTGCAGCCACATAGATTTAAGAAGAGGTATGATAAGCCTCATGGAGCAGGGAGAGAGAGTGGACCTAGTAGCAACTAGTGAAGAAGCGGGGCCAGGAGCTATGAATCGACCCCTGCAACTACAATAATATGGATACAACTAGACGAGTACATCGTTTTTCAGTGAGTTACATTGCAGTGTTGTGTATCAAGGGACACAAAATGACACTGGTGTCGTATGGCATCACCACAATACTTCTTTCTATTATATTTCATAACACAAGATGGTGTTTCTGTTAAGTAAGTTTATTCAGGTATACACAAATACAGTTACATAGGGTAACCCCCAAAAAAGTCAGTGATTTATTTCCATTGGGTCCATTTATACCTCGTAACACACGCTTTTCCTCGATACTCCAACCTCTGGGTATTGTATACCGAGGTGGTATACAATACCCAGGGATTGTTTCTGTAGCTACATTCATTAGGCAACTTTTGGCACTCTTCTTCAACTGGTTCATGCTGTGACTGGCTTTGACATCTGCAGGCAGTCTGTTCCATTCCTTTATTGCTGTACAATAAAAGGTGTTTGAAGCCTGGCCACTGACTGTGGCTACTACAAAGTTGTGCTCTCTCCCCCTGGTACTATGAGTGCTTTGGTTCCCAACCTTGACAAAATTGGCAAAAAAAAATATTCTGGACACTGTTTGTGAGCAGTTTTATAAACTTAATTTAACTTCAGTTGTTTTACTCTGTCTTCAACATTCAGCATATCCAGTTGTTGTAATTCATCCTGGCCTACATGTTCTCTTGGACCCAGGCCTACATGTTCTCTTGGACCCAGGCCTACATGTTCTCTTGGTCCCAGACCTACATGTTCTCTTGGACCCAGACCTACATGTTCTCTTGGACCCAGACCTACATGTTCTCTAGGACCCAGGCCTACATGTTCTCTTGGACCCAGGCCTACATGTTCTCTTGGACCCAGACCTACATGGCCTACATGTTCTCTTGGACCCAGGCCTACATGTTCTCTTGGACCCACCTACATGGACCCAGGCCTACATGTTCTCTTGGACCCAGGCCTACATGTTCTCTTGGACCCAGGCCTACATGTTCTCTTGGACCCAGGCCTACATGTTCTCTTGGACCCAGGCCTACATGTTCTCTTGGACCCAGGCCTACATGTTCTCTTGGACCCAGGCCTACATGTTCTCTTGGACCCAGACCTACATGTTCTCTTGGACCCAGGCCTACATGTTCTCTTGGACCCAGGCCTACATGTTCTCTTGGACCCAGGCCTACATGTTCTCTTGGACCCAGGCCTACATGTTCTCTTGGACCCAGGCCTACATGTTCTCTTGGACCCAGGCCTACATGTTCTCTTGGACCCAGGCCTACATGTTCTCTTGGACCCAGGCCTACATGTTCTCTTGGACCCAGGCCTACATGTTCTCTTGGACCCAGGCCTACATGTTCTCTTGGACCCAGGCCTACATGTTCTCTTGGACCCAGGCCTACATGTTCTCTTGGACCCAGGCCTACATGTTCTCTTGGACCCAGGCCTACATGTTCTCTTGGACCCAGGCCTACATGTTCTCTTGGACCCAGGCCTACATGTTCTCTTGGACCCAGGCCTACATGTTCTCTTGGACCCAGGCCTACATGTTCTCTTGGACCCAGGCCTACATGTTCTCTTGGACCCAGGCCTACATGTTCTCTTGGACCCAGGCCTACATGTTCTCTTGGACCCAGGCCTACATGTTCTCTTGGACCCAGGCCTACATGTTCTCTTGGACCCAGGCCTACATGTTCTCTTGGACCCAGGCCTACATGTTCTCTTGGACCCAGGCCTACATGTTCTCTTGGACCCAGGCCTACATGTTCTCTTGGACCCAGGCCTACATGTTCTCTTGGACCCAGGCCTACATGTTCTCTTTTCTAGAGTAATCATGTATTGTAATAATTAATATGAGTATTAATATAAGGAAATAAATAAGACTGAGCCATTGTTATGGTATTTTTAAAAGGTTGTTGTAGAGAGTGATTTTTAAATTCAGATTTTGGAGTACTCGGCCGGCATTGGTGGTGTGTGGATGTGTTTTCCGAAGGCTCGTCAGTTGTTTGTTGGTGGTGTAGGCCCTGTTTAGGCTCTGCTTCACCATCTTTCTTTTCTTGTGTGCTTGAGTTTTCATTGTTTTCTCTATCAGGCGGTGCTGTGTGGCCCATTTATGGGGGGTTCGACTGAGATGTCGTTCGCCCCCATAGGAGGGAAACGACATTACCGCAGGACCAAGATATGGCTAGTGTGCCCCCTAATGGGATAAACAAACGGGCTCTTGAGGTTGATGACAGTGCCAGGCCCCTGTATAGCCCAAAACGCCAACCAACCACTTGTCCAGACTATGCTTCTCCTCACATTACTCCAGACGTTATGGTGGGTCTTGTGCGTCCTAAGGATGGCGGTACACCCTTCACCAGTCCACAGGACGTCACCAATGCCATCAATGGATCTCCTTTCGGCAATGCTTGCATAGATGGGGGTGTCCAGCAACTTGGTAGGGGTGCAGCCCTAAGGCTCCGGCTCCTCCATCGTAAGTCTTTTCTGGCTAGAAACTTTCTACTAAATGCCGTTCATGTCCTGGGTAGGTGGAATGTTGTCTGCTGGGAGGTCCGCTCCTTAATCCTCGCCGCCGGTTGTTGTTATGGCAGAATTGGACCCATTTCTGCATCTCTCTCAGATGAGATCCACTCTGATTTGGTTTACAGCGGGGTGACGACTTAGATTTGCGGGAGGTTTGGAGCCTCTCAAATCGTCCTGCCCCATCTCATATGGTTTGTGTATGTTTCTCGGGTGCTCTCCCGAGATTTGTGACTTTTGGCAACCTAAGGTTTCCTGTTCTCTCCTTGACTCCAGTGTTGGAAATGTTTCCTTTTTGGGCATGGGGAGTTGTCTTGCCATGGTAAGGTAAGATGTGCGAACTGCAGCGGGTTTCACCCAGTCGTTAAAGATGGTGCTACCTCTACCCGCCCGGCTTCATGCTATTTCTGTAAAGGGAACCACAAGGTTACGTCCCGGTCTTGCCCGGCATGTCGCCAGGCTCTTGATTTGGTAAACTCAGCCAGGGCCCAGTCTCTTTCGCTGGATGAATGTAACTCCTGCTTGCGGTCCATAAAGCCAGTCACAGTCTGTCAGCCCTTGCCTCCTTCACCTCCAGTGCCCCCACTAAGGGCATCTCCCCAGCACCAATACGGCTAGGGCACCTGTACTCCGCAGCTGTGAGGGCTAATGTCCCTGTTACAAATCGGTTTGGGACTCTTGTGGACCTCTCTCTCCCTTTAGAGGATTCCACATCAACTCAGGATGTCCTCGGACCCACTTCCATTGCGGAAGTTATTGCCCATGCCCCTCCTCGTTCACAACGCACACCCTCCCGTCAAGGTGGTGCAGTTTCCAAATCGACTCGATGCTCGATACCCCACCCAGTTCTGGTGGACATCTTACCCGACCCAGAGCCTCCCGTCTCACAGCCGACTCCCCCCAATTCTCATCAATCACAGCCTCGGCCTGTCCCTATTCCAGGACCCTTCGTGTCTGAAGATCCCGCCTTTTCACTCTCGCCTGCCTGGGCTTTATTCCTTCATCCTGTTCTTCTTTTGGTGGAGGAGGTGCTACATTCCTACCTCCAGGGCGCCTCTTTTGTGACTGCATGTCTCTCGGTCCTCCTTCGCCTTATTGGGCTACTTAGTTCACACACGTGAATCACTCTCACTCCTCTGTTTTTCTTCTTTGGTACACATGTTCCATACTGGGGAAGCTTCTGGACCTTCAGAAGTATCTGGCTGAGGTAGAGCCACTGGTGGTGGGTCTCTCTGAGACATGGTTACATTCTCTTCGGGTGCCTGGTTTTACTATTTACCGTAGGGATCGCCTCGCAGGGAAAGGTGGTGGCCTAGCTCTCCTGTATGCAACCAGCTCCAGAGTACGGCCCTCTCTCTCCAAGCCTATGAGAGTGGAGTGTTGGAAATTCTAGCTGTGAGAGTTGCCTTGGGCACTCAGTGGTGCAACATACTCCTGATCTATAATCCGGGCAGGTCAGTTACACAAAGTGAATTTACCTATTACTTTGGGCAACTCTGTGGTTCTACACTTGTGATCGAGACTTTAATGCTAGGCACCAGTTTTGGGAGCCATCCATTTCTTTGGGATCGGTGAATCCCACAGGTAGGGCCCTGTTCCAAATCCTCCTCGCATGTCACCTTTCGTTGCTTACACCACCAGGTTTGGAGATGAGTGGATCCTTATACCGGGCGAGTTTCTACCCTGGGCCTCGTTCTTGGGTGGGTGTTTTACTACAGCTGCTGTTACTGTAGGTCCCTTCATGGGTAGTGATCATCTTCCAGTCCTTACTTCTACAAATGGAGCCTTAGCAGTGCCAGTGACAGCAGTTCGTTCATGGTGGAAAACCATCCAGGCTGGTTGGACAAACTATAATCGAGTTCTCTCTGATTATAGCCTGCCTCAGGACTCCTTGCTGGACGAGGCTGTCACGTTTCTTCAAGGGGCCATGCTTGAGGCAGGCTCGCGTTCATTCTGTCCAGGAGCCTCTCCTGTTCACGCCTTCTGGTTCCATGGTGGAATGATGAGTGCCTCCGAGCAGTGAAGGCGCGTCGGACAGCATGGGCACAGTGGCGGCACCAACCCTCTCGGACTCAGCAGCTGGCTTACCAAAGGGCAGACGCTTTTTGTCGGCGAACCTTCCTCCAAGCAAAACGTGCATCTTGGGCTTTATTCTGTTCTTTTTCTTTTTGCACCTTCGTCAGTCAGGCACGGAGTTTTTTTCCACTATGTTGGGATCACGTTCTGTAAGTACTTTTCCCCTGTTTGGATCACGTTCTGTAAGTACTTTTCCCCTGTTGGGGAAAGGGGTGGCTCCACTCTTACCCCAGGACAAGGCTGTTATTTGCAAATTTCTTCAGTCCTATGTTTGCTCCTCCTCCTCCTCTACCCTCTAAGGTGATCAAATGGGGCCCTTTGCCACCTGCCGTACCCAAGGTTCACTGCCAGGTGCTGGCATCTCCCTTTAGCTCCCATGAACTGCAGTGGGCACTTTCCCTACTTTCTTCCCGCTCTTCTCCAGGGGAAGATAACTTGCCTTACTCATTCATATTACATCTACCTCCCTCTTGTACAGATGCTATGCTGGAGGTTTCCAACACCAGCTGGTCTACAGGTGTCTTCCCTGATGTGTGGAAGCACTCTCTCCTGGTTCCAATACTAAAGCCGAGCAAGGATGATACCCAACCGAGCTCTTACCGGTCCATTGCTTTACTGCCCTGCTT
>NW_027198056.1:0-50175 GCF_038502225.1 Cherax quadricarinatus
GAGCAGTATTCAGAACTACTTAGAGCCGCCACTGAAACCTCTTGGTACTCTAAACCCAACAACCTTCCATAATAATCATACCTTCTTCAAAACCATACTTATTACAATGATTCTGAACTTCGTACACTGAAACGTACTGCTCGCAGACTAGGCCTAGCCAATAGACAACATCGTACCCCTGAAATGCTGAGCCTATTCCAAACTGCCCTTGCTGTTGCCAGAGATCGTATGACAGAACTGCGGCAAACAGACTGGGGAAAATTTGTCAACGGTCTTAATGCTCACACCCCACTTAGCCGGGTGAATGAGTTAGTCAGTGCTTGGGCTGCTACATCTAGCTATGACAATCTTCCCAGTGCCACACAGGCGAAATTAAATGACAAATATGACTCAAAGGAGAGACTTGTTTGCTTTATGCTCAACAAGGAAGATGACTGCAACATTCCTTTCACTAATTATGAACTTGATGCAGCACTAACTAAGGGCAACTCCACGTCGCCTGGTGAGGATGGTATTACTTACAACATACTCAGATTGCTGTGTCGAGTACAAGGTAATCCATTACTTGAATTATATAACATGAGCTATGTAACTGGGGATCTCCATCAATCTTGGACCAACAGCCTCATCATTCCAATTCCTAAGCCCAATCAACAAAATGCATTTCGCCCAATATCTCTTACTACCCGCTTGTGTAAAACATTTGAGAGAATGATTCTTAATCGTCTCATGTACAGAATCAAACAATTCTTGTCTCCCCGGTTGCATGGTTTCATGCATGGAAGGAGTGTGCATCATTGCATAGCCACCTTTCTCACCCTGCACACTGACATCTCATACACTACTTTCCTTGACCTTAAATCCGCTTTTGATGTAGCCAACCGACATGTAATCATTAGTAAACTTGCCAGAATGGATGTTGGAGGATGGCTTCTCCGCTGGATTAAAGGCTACTTGTCCAACAGAAAGTCGTCTGTGTTGTTTCAGGGACATAGAAGCGTAACTAAAGACTTTGAATTAGGAACCCCACAGGGAGGTGTGCTCAGTCCCACACTATTATATATTTTGATTAATGCCTTACTTAATGCCATGCTTAGTCAGCCCCATCATTATATGATTAGTTTTGCTGATGATATAATGATTCACACCCTCGGATTCCCCAACACCCAAAACATTCTTAGTCATGAACTAGCGTCGTGTCAGGACCTGGGGTTGATATCTAGGCTTTGAGGTTCGACTACTTGGGCCTGTTGTAACGAGACTTTGTCGCCAATACATAGAAAGACTGAGAGCACTTAGAGTTGTGGCTGGGTTTCACCCTAGGTATGGTGCTAATGTTAAAATTGTGAAAATGATGTATCTTGCTTATATTAGATGATTGGTTGATTATGCTGCGCCACTACTTGCCTTTGTGTCTGACTGGAAGCTTGGAGTGCTGGAAAAACTGCAGAACGAAGCAATGAGGATCATTTTAGGATGCCCTCGAGCTGCCAAAATTTTAAATATGCAAAAAGAACTTGATATTCCAAGCATCAGAAATATTGTTACTGAAAGAAATATCCTAATTGGGGTTAATATGCTCAGGCAAGCCCAATCAAACCCCTGCACAGAAGCCCTCCAAACTTTCCTCAGCACTGGCGAACACTCCTCCAGATGGATTGAAAAAACTGCAACCGACCTCCGCATGAATCAGATACATGATCTATCTCAAGTAAGGCAACAGCGGCATTTCTCCGCTCCATGGGACATGACCTCATTCCAAACTACTATTCCTCCATTTCCCCCCAAAATACTTCTTAAATCACAACCAAAACTTCGCCTTGAAGCCAAACATGATGCCTTAAGCTGTATCGATAACTTAGTCACACAGCACACACTCTCGCAAATTATTTACGTTGATGGTTCTGTTCACCAATCCACTGGTGCAGCTGGTAGTGCTGCTGTTGTCGTACAGAGTGATGGCTCTCTTAAAGAAATTGGAGCACGCATCAATAATTGGGCCTCTACCCTTCAGACAGAACTGTTTGCCATACTCCTTGCACTGAAATGCATATATGTATCTAAGATTGACAGTTTAATTGTAACTGATTCTCTGTCATCCATAAATGCTCTCAACTCATTAAGCATAAATTGTGGCATGCTTTTGTCAGAAGCCAGACACAGGTATGGTAAGATTGTGGACAGTGGAGTCAGAGTGCACAAGCTGTGGATTCCATCTCACATTGGTCTTCAGATGCATGATATAACTGATAAATTGGCTAAGCTGTATGCTTTCAAAGAGGGAGTAGATTACAATCTTGGCTTGTCAGGTAGTAGTTTGAGAGCAATAATACGAAAAGAACTTCAAATGAATTTTATTGACTTAAGACTCAGGAAGATTGACACCAGTCAGTCCATCTATCATCATTCTATCATGCAGGAGGAGTCACATGTCTACGGTGCATCCAACAAAATAAGTAGACTCTTGGATGTCACTACCGCCCGGCTCCGGCTGGGTTACAAGTATCTATGGCAGGTTAAATCACCACCACCAAATGTAGACCAAACGAAATGTAAACTTTGCCAGATGGACTATTGTCACACCTTGCGTCATTATGCACTGGAGTGCGCTAAAATTAATGAATTTAGAGACAACTCACTCAGAAATGTTCAAGAAATGGCAAAGCATTTTATCCACAGTGGTATATTACAGATCATTCTGGAGAAATACCCTGACTTTGCTAGCTGTAAATAAAGCATTACCACGTGTGTGTGTGTGTGTGTGTGTGTGTGTGTGTGTGTGTGTGTGTGTGTGTGTGTGTGTGTGTGTGTGTGCCTGTGTGTGTTTGTGTGTGGGTTTGTGTGTGTGTTTGTGTGTGTGTTTGTGTGTGTGTGTGTGTACTAACCAAGTTGAGGTTGCTGGGGTCGAGTCCAAGCTCCTGTGAGCGTGTGTCCTCACCTAATTGTGGTTGCAGGGGTCGATACTCAGCTCCTGGCCCCGTGTGTGTGTGTGTGTGTGTGTGTGTGTGTGTGTGTGTGTGTGACTCAACAATCAATATTTGCACCAATAACTCATTACAGTTGTGACCGGGTGTGGAAGTGTGAATTGCTCAGTACTCTATAATTTGTTCATGATTGTAGCCATGTATAAACGTAAGTAACCATTCTTACAGGATTCATTACCTTTGTAACTTGTGAGTTCATTACCTTTGTACCTAGTTCAGCTATCAAAACTTTGGGGGCCCAGTCCCTGGACCCATTACATACCTCTGTAATCTGTAAATACCTTTGTAACTTGTCATGATTGTGACCCGACCTACCTGGAGTTCATTACCTTTGAAAATTGTGAGTTCATTACCTTTGTAATTGTGAGGTCATCACCTCTGTAACTTTCTCAGTGTTACGGCCCCCTGCCAAACTAGCGGTTAAATAGTTAACCTGCCGGCCGGCAGTACCACTGGGTACGTCATCAAACCCATTGTGGGGACTGCTGAGCCGGCCTTAGAGCATTATGTACCTGAGCACCTCACGGTACGCTTGTAAGCATTATGTACCTGAACACCTCACGGTACGCTTGTAAGCATTATGTACCTGAACACCTCACGGTACGCATCTAAGCAGTAGGCACCTGAACACCTAATGGTACACATCTACTGGCCTTAGAAGCAGTAGGTACCTGAACACCTAATGGTACACATCTACTGGCAGTAGAGTATTCTACTGGCTTCTACTGATTTTAGAAGAAGCGCTCACCGCAGCTCACTGAGTCTGTTGGCCTCAGTTATCTGACGGCCGCATTCAGTGAGCTTGCAACATAGTGTGCGCTGCACCGGACCACCTTGCGGTGTGTCAACCGGCTTTGGAGAGTATTTACAGGACTGCCGGTGATGTCTGCGGACTCACCGCCTACGCTTGTCAACTGTGGGCCGGAGTCATCTGATGCTGTTTAGTGGGACATTACATGAAGAAAAGGTTGGAGTGTTACACTGAACTGGGCCAGGACCGTAGTGTGACACTTAGGGAAGTATGATGGAGTGGAACACTGAGATATGCTACAGGACCGTAGTGGAACACTGAGAAGAAAAGGGTGTCGTGTGACACTGAAGATGGCCTGCTTGTAGTGTACATTGAATAGTGTCATATGACTGGCCTCGACAAAGACGCTATGCGGGTAGTGTGACGCAGAGACAAGGGTGTCAAGTGTGACACGGTTGCGAAAGTGTGTATTACACGGAGAAAAGGGTGTCAAGTGACACGGTGGAGAAAGAGCGTCACAACTCGGATAAGTGTCGTGAGAAACGCAGTTGATTATAATTTATTATACAAATGTTATTTATAATTTATTATTTTAGCATAAATATATATATTATTATTTTAAGATGCTAATAATTTATTATTGTAACATGTAGATATATTTTAAATACCTCCTAGACCAAAGATTGTTTTTATATAATATTAAAGATTAATTGATTCTAATGTGTATATATGTATCCCGAACTCTTTATTACAAAAGGAGTAACTCAGCTATCAAAACTTTGGAGTCCAGTCCCTGGACCAATTATGTACCTCTGTAATCTTTTGACTACCGCCCACAGGATGAGTATGGGGTGCACAATAAACATATTAAACTAACTTAAACTAACACTGGTTTTTAAACACTTTGACCACTGTTATTTAGACGCTCTGAACACTTATTTAAACACTCCGAACACAGTTATTTAAACACTCTGAACACTGTTATTTAAACAATCTGAACAATGTTTTTAAACACTTTTGAGCACTTTTTATTAAACACTGTTAAAGTTCCACAACTCTATGGCGGAAACCTGAGGTACTTAATTATTGGTTAATCTAGGGAACAGTGACTTTCCTGGTGTTCACGAGGCACATGATTATAGTTGTGGAAAATGTTTTCAAATGCAACAGAAACCTGTTTTACTACATTAAATGGAAAAATAAACTAATCACACGTTCCATAATGAAATTTTTGTGTCGTTCAATAATGGAACTTTTGTGTCTGAAACTACCCAGCAGACTTTCCGTGGTGGAATTCATCGAGGAAACAACTTCCACCAACACGTTTCATCCGAGAACTTTTATGGGGTAAAAATCACACCCGAATGTTCCAGGGTGTGAGTTTTGCTTCATAAACGTGTGATTATTTAGTCGGTGATGGTTCTCATAAAAATAGTCCATAATTAATAAACAGATTTAGGGAAGAATATTTGTCAAAAATTATACAATTTTATACTTACAAATGTAAATATATTTAGAAATATGCATGCATGTAAATATATAAGCAGAGACAGGTACACAATTAGAACAGTTTCTTGGTAGAAAGAATACAGATACTGTTAGTCTGAGGATAAAACACCTACCTGCAGCTCGTCGCACTGCTACTGCTTGTTCCTCTTCACATTATTTAATCTCGTTATTTGCGCTTAACTAAGATTTAATTAGGAAAAATCTAGGTTAAACGTTACATAACGAATATAAAATTCCAGGTATTTTTTGCGATCGTTTAGAAACGGACATGTAAACACGCTAGAAAACAGTATGACTATCATGAAGAATGTTAATTTAAGGAGAAACGCTGACAAAGTCTACGGATAGCACCCGCCGCGTTTCACTACTCCATTCCCATCCTGTGCGTGGTAGTCAAAAGAGGTACATAAAGGGTCCAGGGACTGGGGCCCCAAAGTTCTGACAGCTGAACAAGGTACAAAGGTAATGAATTCACAAGTTACAAAAATAATGAATCATGTAAGTAAATTTACTTATGTTTATACGTGGTTACCGTCATGAACAAATTATAAATTAATGAGCAATTCACACATCCACACCCGGTCACATCTGTAATGAGTTTTCAGTGCAAATATTAATTGTTGGGTCACACACACACACACACACACACACACACACACACACACACACACACACACACACACACACACACACACACACACACACAAATAGGTGAGTCCACACACACACACGAGCGTACATACACACACGAGCACACGCACTCATGCAAGTATGAGTACACAAATACACACGCACACACACACACACACACACACACACACACACACACACACACACACACACACACACACACACACACACACACACACACACACACACACACACACACACACACACACGTGGTAATCCTTATTTACAGAGTGCATATCAGAGTATTTTTCCAGAATGGTCTGTAATATACCACTGTGGATAAAATATTTTGACATATCTTGAACATTTCTGAGTGAGTTGTCTCTGAATTCATTAATTTAATCACACTCCAGTACATAATGACGCAGGGTGAGATATTTCGTTTGGTCTACATCTGGTGGTGATGATTTAACCTGCCAAAGATACTTGTAACCCAGCCGGGGCCGGGCGGTAGTGACATCCAAGAGTCTGCTTATTTTGTTGGATGCACCATAGACATGTGGCTCCTCCTGCATGATAGAATGATGATAGATGGACTGACTTGTGTCAATCTCCCAGAGTCTTAAGTCAATAAAATTCAGTTGAAGTTCTTTTCGTATTATTGTTCTCAAACTGCTAACTGACAAGCCAAGATTGTAATCTACCCGCTCTTTGAAAGCATACAGCTTAGCCAGTTTATCAGTTCTGTCATACATCTGAAGACCAATGTGAGATGGAATCCACAGCATGTGTACTCTGACTCCACTGTCCACAATCCTACCATGCCTGTGTCTGGCTTCTGACACAAGCATACCACAATTTATACTTAATGAGTTGAGAGCATTTATTGATGACAGAGAATCAGTTACAATTAAAGTGTCAAGCTTAGATACATGGACGCATTTCAGTGCAAGGAGTATGACAAATAGTTCTGTTTGAAAGGTAGAGGCCCAGTTATTGATGGGTGCTCCAATTTCTTCATGAGAGCCATCTCTCTGTACGACAACAGCAGCACTACCAGCTGCACCAGTGGATTGGTGAACAGAACCATCAACGAATATAATTTGTGTAAGAGTGTGCTGTATGACTAAGTTATCAATACAGCTTAAGGCATCATGTTTGGCTTCAAGGCGAAGCTTTGGTTGTGACTGAAGAAGTATTTTGTGGGGAAATGGAGGAATGGTAGTTTGGAATGGGGTAATATCCCATGGAGCGGAGAGGTGCCGCTGTTGCCTTACTTAACACAGATCATGTATCTGGTTCATGTGGATGTCGGTTCCAATTTGTTCGATTCATCTGGAGGGTTGTTCACGAGTGCTGAGGAAAGTTTGGAGGGCTTCTGTCCATGGATTTGAATGGGCCTCCCTGAACATATTAGCACCAGTTAGGTTATTTCTTTCAGTAACACGATTTCTGATGCTTGGAATATCCAGCTCTTTCCGCATATTTAAAATTTTGGCATTACGAGAGCGTCCTAGAATGATCCTCATTGCTTCGTCCAGCAGTTTTTCCAGCCCTCCATCAAGCTTCCAGTCAGACACAAGAGCAAGTAGTGGCGCAGCTTAATCAACCAATCATCTAATATAAGCAAGATAAGCTATTTTCATCACTTGTCCAGTCTTTTTAATTTTTCCTCCTCTCTCTCAACCTGTCTTCTTCTTTTCTTCTTACTCTCGTGGCATGATAACAGTTCAGTAATTACCGAAATTTCATCAGAGGTTCCCCATCAAGTTAAATACAAATAGGAACTGAGTGTCACACTAAAGAGCTAAATAGACAGTGAATTGTACCTTCACACCGTGTGGAGCTGCATAGCTCCCATGGGTTTAGCGCTTCACGTGCAAAATTATATTAAATCTGATGTGTTGACTACTTACGTGAATTAAGTTGTCAGTTTATTTGTCCAGAACAACTGATTAATATTACATCTTTTATGTATGTTAATTAATTGCAAAGTAATATATAACTTGATGTAGTAGGATATATAATGTAGTTTAAATGTAGCGAAGGAAAGTTTCATGGTATATATTAAGTTAGCTATATAATTCAATTAACTGACAATATATTAGCCGTGACTGTAAAATTTTAGAGAGGCTAATTCTTGTTTTTATTTATTTTTTGCTAAAGTTGTTTTCTAAAAACATTAACATTCATCTTGGGTATGATGACACAACATTCAGAACAAGTGTTTAGTGGGGCTACGTTTCGTTAAGGAATTAAGTTCATTAGACTCAATAATAGACGTGAATAAATTATCTGTGAACAGTCTTACTTGCTGCTATGACCACTCTACATGTAATATTCGTCTCTTCTTATTATTATGCAGTGATTTCACGAATTTTAAGAACTTCAACAAAAATGGATCAATCTGTCAAGTAGCTTTAACACTCTCACCAGGTCCAAACTACACTCACCAGGTCCAAACTACACTCACCAGGTCCACACTACACTCACCAGGTCCACACTACACTCTCACCAGGTCCACACTACACTCTCACCAGGTCCACACTACACTCTCACCAGGTCCACACTACACTCACCAGGTCCACACTACACTCTCACCAGGTCCAGACTACATTCTCACCAGGTCCACACTACACTCTCACCAGGTCCACACTACACTCTCACCAGGTCCACACTACACTCTCACCAGGTCCACACTACACTCTCACCAGGTCCACACTACACTCTCACCAGGTCCACACTACACTCTCACCAGGTCCACACTACACTCTCACCAGGTCCACACTACACTCTCACCAGGTCCAGACTACACTCTCACCAGGTCCAGACTACACTCTCACCAGGTCCAGACTACACTCTCACCAGGTCCAGACTACACTCTCACCAGGTCCAGACTACACTCTCACCAGGTCCACACTACACTCTCACCAGGTCCACACTACACTCTCACCAGGTCCACACTACACTCTCACCAGGTCCACACTACACTCTCACCAGGTCCAGACTACACTCTCACCAGGTCCACACTACACTCTCACCAGGTCCAGACTACACTCTCACCAGGTCCAGACTACACTCTCACCAGGTCCACACTACACTCTCACCAGGTCCACACTACACTCTCACCAGGTCCAGACTACACTCTCACCAGGTCCACACTACACTCTCACCAGGTCCTCTGATAACAATCACGAGGTTCACATTACACTCTCACCAGGTCCACACTACACACTCACCAGGTCCACAGTACACTGTCACCATGTCCACACTACACTCTCACCAGGTCCACACTACACTCTCACCAGGTCCACACTACACTCTCACCAGGTCCACACTACACTCTCACCAGGTGCACACTACACTCTCACCAGGTCCACACTACACTCTCACCAGGTCCACACTACACTCTCACCAGGTCCACACTACACTCTCACCAGGTCCACACTACACTCTCACCAGGTCCACACTACACTCTCACCAGGTCTATCACACTTCACCACACTAAACTCTCACCAGGTCCACACTACACTATCACCAGGTCCACACTTCACTCCACACTACACTCACCAGGTCCACACTACACTATACACTACACTATCACCAGGTCCACACAACACTATCACCAGGTCCACACTACACTATCACCAGGTCCACACTACACTATCACCAGGTCCACACTACACTATCACCAGGTCCACACTACTCTCTCAACAGGTCCAAACTACACTCACTAGGTCGAGACTACACTCTCACCGGGTCCACACTACACTCTCACCAGGTCCAGACTACACTCTCACCAGGTCCAGACTACACTCTCACCAGGTCCACACTACACTATCACCAGATCCATACTACACTCACTAGGTCGAGACTACACTCTCACCGGGTCCACACTACACTCTCACCAGGTACAGACTACACTCTCACCAGGTCCACACTACACTTTCAACAGGTCCACACTATACTCTCACCAAGTCCACACTACACTACGAGGTCCAGACTACACTCTCACCATGTCCACACTACACTCTCACCAGGTCCACACTACACTCTCACCAGATCCACATTACACAATCACGAGGTTCACACTACACTCTCACCAGGTCCAGACTACACTTTCACTAGGTCCAGACTACACTCTCACCAGGTCCACACTACACTATCACGAGGTTCACACTACTCTCACCAGGTCCACACTACACTCTCACCAGGTCCAGACTACACTCTCACCAGGTCCACACTACACTCTCACCAGGTCCACACTACACCATCACTAGGTTCACACTACACTCTCACCAGGTTCAGACTACACTCTCACCAGGTCCAAACTACACTCACCAGGTCCAGACTACACTCTCACTAGGCTCATACTACACTCTCACCAGGTCCACACTACACTCACCAGGTCCAGCCTACATTCTTACCAGGTCCACACTACACACTCTCCAGGTCCACACTACACTCTCACCAGGTCCAGACTACACTCTCACCAGGTTCAATCTCCACTATCACCAGGTCCACATTACACTCTCACCAGGTCCACACTACGCTCTCACCAGGTCCACACTACACTCTCACCAGGTCCTCACTACATTCTCACCAGGTCCCCTCTACACTCTTACCAAGTCCACACTACATTCTCAACAGATCTACTCTACACTCTCACCAGGTCCAGACTATAATCTCACGAGCTCCACACTACACTCTCACCAGGTCCACACTACACTCTCACCAGGTACACACTACACTCTCACCAGGTACACACTACACTCTCACCAGGTACACACTACACTCTCACCAGGTCCACACTACACTCTCACCAGGTCCACACTACACTCTCACCAGGTCCACACTACACTCTCACCAGGTACACACTACACTCTCACCAGGTACACACGACACTCACCAGGTCCACATTACACTCACCAGGTCCACACTACACTCTCACCAGGTCCAGACTACACTCTCACCAGATCCACACTACACTCACCAGGTCCACACTACACTCTCACCAGGTCCACACTACACTCTCACCAGGTCCACACTACACTCTCACCAGGTCCACACTACACTCACCAGGTCCACACTACACTCTCACCAGGTCCAGACTACACTCTCACCAGGTCCACACTACACTCACCAGGTCCACACTACACTCACCAGGTCCACACTACACTCTCACCAGGTCCACTCTATACTCTCATCAGGTCCACTACACTCACTAGGTCCACACTACACTCACCAGGTCCACACTACACTCTCACCAGGTCCACACTACACTCACCAGGTCCACACTACACTCTCACCAGGTGCACACTACACTCTCGCCAGGTCCACACTACACTATCACCAGGTCCACACTACACTCTCACCAGGTCCACACTACACTCTCACCAGGTCCACACTACACTCTCACCAGGTCCACACTACACTCTCACCAGGTCCACACTACACTCTCACCAGGTCCACACTACACTCTCACCAGGTCCACACTACACTCTCACCAGGTCCACACTACACTCTCACCAGGTCACACTACACTTCACTTTCACCAGGTCCACACTACACTCTCACCAGGTCCACACTACACACTCACCAGGTCCACACTACACTCTCACCAGGTCCACACTACACTCTCACCAGGTCCACACTACACTCTCACCAGGTCCACACTACACTCTCACCAGGTCCACACTACACTCACCAGGTCCACACTACACTCTCACCAGGTCCACACTACACTCTCACCAGGTCCACACTACACTCTCACCAGGTCAAAACTACACTCTCACCAGGTCCACACTACACTCTCACCAGGTCCACACTACACTCTCACCAGGTCCACACTACACTCTCACCAGGTCCACACTACACTCTCACCAGGTCCACACTACACTCTCACCAGTTCCACACTACACTCTCACCAGGTCCACACTACACTCTCACCAGGTCCACACTACACTCTCACCAGGTACACTCTCACTACACTCTCAGGTCCACACTACACTCACCAGGTCCACACTACACTCACCAGGTCCACACTACACTCTCACCAGGTCCACACTACACTCTCACCAGGTCCACACTACACTCACCAGGTCCACACTACACTCTCACCAGGTCCACACTACACTCTCACCAGGTCCACACTACACTCTCACCAGGTCCACACTACACTCTCACCAGGTCCACACTACACTCTCACCAGGTCCACACTACACTCTCACCAGGTCCACACTACACTCTCACCAGGTCCACACTACACTCTCACCAGGTCCACACTACACTCTCACCAGGTCCACACTACACTCTCACCAGGTCCAAACTACACTCACCAGGTCCAAACTACACTTACCAGGTCCTCACTACACTCTCACCAGGTCCACACTACACTCTCACCAGGTCCAAACTACACTCACCAAGTCCACACTACACTCTCAAAAGGTCCACACTACACTCTCACCAGGTCCACACTACACTCTCACCAGGTCCACACTACACTCTCACCAGGTCCACACTACACTCTCACCAGGTCCACACTACACTCTCACCAGGTCCACACTACACTCTCACCAGGTCCACACTACACTCTCACCAGGTCCACACTACACTCTCACCAGGTCCACACTACACTCACCCGGTCCACACTACACTCTCACCAGGTCCACACTACACTCTCCTATTCCCTTTTTGCTCTGAATAAAATAACAAAAAATAAAAATGGGATTTATAACAAAAATTTCTGTAAGTTTGATGAAGATCTCGACTATTTACAATTAGCGATCCTCTCTATTCCTTGCAGGAATATCTCAACCAACTTCACCCAGTTAGGTGAAAAATACACAGAAGACTAAGTTTATGTTATTAATCCCGTGCGGAGGATGGCGACAAATATAACATGCCCAGACATGTTCTGCATACATCAAAAATTAAAAATTAAGCAAAATCTTGATCTTTAATATTCTTTCAAGATAGCGTGACCATAGTGTTGGTATTGTAACCTTGTCTAAACTCTCCAGGCTGAAGAATAGGTAGTTGAAATGAAGTTAAAATTCTTCATGTATCCTCTGATACAATGATAAAATGATATGCCTTGATATATAAAAAATATATATAAAAAGGTTTTAAGACACTTGTGCAACATCTGGGTATCTTTATTGTTAAACGTTTCGCCATCCAGTGGCTTTATCAATACATATTCCGGGACAAGTTATATCCCAGAATTTGTATTGATAAAGCCACTGGATGGCGAAACGTCTACAATAAAGGTACCCAGATGTTGCACATGTGTCTTAATTCATCTTGTCGGTATTATATGCCATTCTTTCACAAAAAGGTTTTAGATGGTAGTATAAGAAAGTCGCATAATTGATGGTGATGATGTGTTTGATGATGATGTGATTGATGGTGATGATATGTGTGAACGACATCATCCAATGAATGGTTCTGAAAACCGACAAGTTGAAGAATTGAGACATGAAACGTATGGGAATCTTTAGTGAAGAAACGTTTCGCAACACAGTCGCTTCATCAGTCCAATACAAAGCAGGAAGGTATAAAGAGAGGATGAGTTTGAGGTAATCAGTCCCTCAGCCTGGAGTCGACATGTTCAGTCCATCACTCTTGTAGGAAGTACAGCATAGGGCCAAAGAGGTGGCTTATATACTGCAGTCACGTTAGACCAAGCAGGAGGAGGCGGGATCACAGTGGGACCTGCCACTAGTGTAAGTAGATCGTCGTCCAAAGGTTGGACAAGTGTTGAAGAATTCTCTGTATCAAAATCCCATGATGTTGTAGTGTCTGACAGATGTGATGAATGGTTTCGAAAACCGACTTTTTATTGGACTGATGAAGCCACTGTGTGGCGAAACGTTTCTTCAGTAAAGATTCCCATACGTTGCATAAGTATCTCAATTCTTCAACTTGTCGGTTTTCAAAACAAGTCATTTGATGATGTCGTTCACGCATATCATCACCATCAATCACATCATCACCAAACACATCATCGCCATCAATCACATTATCACCATCAATCACATCATCACCATCAGTCACATCACTATCAATCACATCACCATCAATCACATCATCATCAATCGCATCATCACCATCAATTATGCGACTTTCTTATACTACCATCTAAAACATTTTTAGATATTTTTTTATATATCAAGGCTTATCATTTTATCATTGTATCAGAGGATACATGAAGACTTTTAAGTTCATTCCAAATACCTATTCTTCAGTCTCGAGAGTTTAGGCAAGGTTTGAACACTTGTCCAACCTTCGGACGAAGACCTACTTACACTAGAGGATGGTCACACTGTGATCCCGCCTCCTGCTGCTTCCACTGCAGTATATAAGTCACCTGTTTGACCCTATGCTGTGAGGGACTGATTACCTCAAACTCCTCCTCTCCTTATTCCTTCCGGCTTCGTAGTGGCGAAACGTTTCTTCAATAAAGATTCCCATACGTTGCATAAGTGTGTTAATTTTTCGACATCATCCTACACATCTATAATAAAAAACTTAAGCTTTCCCGAAATGCCCGAAATGCTAAGAAATCAAAATTGTTATTAATATTTGCGACCACTGTCAGCCTCAGAGTTATCTCTGAGTTGCCAGACCTTGCTACGTGGAGGCCAGTGGTTCGTCTTTAAGGTCCACCCACTCACTTGCTGTGTTTTTGATGCTTTCCTCAGGTCCATGTGTCCAGGAGTCCATCTGTGTCCCCTCAGATGTTCTCCCTTCCCCACTTTCCCAAGGTCTGCCTTTGTAACCAGTATCTCCCAGGTCCATGTGTCCAGGAGTCAATCCGTGTCCCCTCAGATGTTCTCCCTTCCCCACTTTGTCTGCCTTTGTAACCAGTATCTTCCCCACTTTCCCAAGGTCTGCCTTTGTAACCAGTATCTCCTTCTTTCCCAGGTACATGTGTCCAGGAGTCAATCGTTGTCCCCTCAGATATTCTCCCTTCCCCACTTTTACAAGGTCTGCCTTTGTAACCAGTATCTCCTTCTTTCCCAGGTCCATGTGTCCAGGAGTCAATCTGTGTCCCCTCAGATATTCTCCCTTCCCCACTTTCCCAAGGTCTGCCTTTGTAACCAGTATCTCCTTCTTTCCCAGGTCCATGTGTCCAGGAGTCCATCTGTCCGCCTCAGATATTCTCCCTTCCCCACTTTCCCAAGGTCTGCCTCAGGAACCAGTATCTCCTTCTTTCCCAGGTCCATGTGTCCAGGAGTCAATCTGTGTCCCCTCAGATATTCTCCCTTCCCCACTTTCCCGAGGTCTGCCTTTGCAACCAGTATCTCATTCTTTCCCAGGTCCATGTGTCCAGGAGTCAATCTGTCCGCCTCAGATATTCCCCCTTCCCCACTTCCCCAGGGTGTTCTTGCTTTTCCCAGGTTCATGTGTACAGGAATCCAACCGTGGGCCCCCGGATGTCTCCCCTTCCTCACTTCCCTTAGGTTATTTTCCAGTCTCAGCCTTCCCCAGGTTATTTATCCCGAAGTCAGCTCAGCCACCCTCGGTGATTTAGCCAGATGAGAACGAGGTCTTGTCTAGCTGGTCTAC
Organism: Cherax quadricarinatus; assembly: GCF_038502225.1. Classification (NCBI taxonomy): domain Eukaryota; kingdom Metazoa; phylum Arthropoda; class Malacostraca; order Decapoda; family Parastacidae; genus Cherax; species Cherax quadricarinatus. Next base: position 15,448 of record NW_027198056.1, read on the forward strand.
GGTAGAGACTGTCCAGATGGGGGGAATTACAGGAGGGGACACACAGAAATCTGCGCCCTGTAATTACGCCTGCCAAGACAGTCTAGACCGTAAGTCAGCCAGACGCAGCCAAGCTACCGTCCAGTTCGGCCACCAAGGTCTGGCCACTCAATGAAATTTTGGGAGTTCTATTTATGTTATACGCTTTGTTTACATTAAATATAAGATTTTTTACTTAATTATTAATTTAAGTGGGTTTGTGAAAGTTTTGTTGTGACTTTGAGTGTTCATGTGTTAATCTGTTTATCTACCTTCTCGAAAACTGTAATAAGTGTTGAATTTCATATTTTTATTTAGTTATTTTTCTTACGTATTCACAAGATGCGCAGTGAGTTATATGCGCTTGCGCACAATGACAGTTACATTGCATGACTTTTTGGGTTATCCTGGGTAATGTACACATATGTTACTAGGAATGATAATTTGTGTAACTGTATTTACGAGTACCTGAACTTAAGTAAACTTACTGACACACATTTGTTTTTACGCTCATTTGCGCATTTCCGCATAGGCAGCCTGCAGATTCACCATCATTCATACACTAACAAAACTACACACACACACACACACACACACACACACACACACACACACACACACACACACACACACACACACACACACACACACACACACACACACACACAATATAAATGTTTTGGGATAAAAATAAAAACTAGAAGCCGTTGATATTTGATCTATTAACAAAAAGATTTTTGGTGGTGGCTGCTGCAGACTGGTCAGTACGTCTCTGTCTTACTAACATTCAACATTATGCTGTCATCTATTGTGATGTTTGAATGTTAGCGAATATTATCAAAATAATGTTGTGTTATAATTTACTGCGATGTTTAAATGTTATCATGTATTATACCTGAACGGTGTGGAACACAATGTTATCATGTATTATACCTGAACGATGTGGAACACAATGTTATCATGTATTATACCTGAACGGTGTGGAACACAATGTTATCATGTATTATACCTGAACGATGTGGAACACAATGTTATCATGTATTATACCTGAACGATGTGGAACACAATGTTATCATGTATTATACCTGAACGATGTGGAACACAATGTTATCATGTATTATACCTGAACGATGTGGAACACAATGTTATCATGTATTATACCTGAACGATGTGGAACACAATGTTATGTATTATACATGAACGATGTGGAACACAATGTTATCATGTATTATACCTGAACGATGTGGAACACAATGTTATCATGTATTATACCTGAACGATGTGGAACACAATGTTATCAAGTATTATACCTGAACGATGTGGAACACAATGTTATCATGTATTATACCTGAACGATGTGGAACACAATGTTATCATGTATTATACCTGAACGATGTGGAACACAATGTTATCAAGTATTATACCTGAACGATGTGGAACACAATGTTATCATGTATTATACCTGAACGATGTGGAACACAATGTTATCAAGTATTATACCTGAACGATGTGGAACACAATGTTATCATGTATTATACCTGAACGATGTGGAACACAATGTTATCATGTGGTCAGTCGTCACGTGAGGTCACAGACCCTGAGCTGCTTGGGGATTAGCGTGGACGGTTACAAAGCATGGCTTGCTTCTACAGTGTTTTAAAAGCTGAGGTTGGAGAGTTGAAGGAGGAGGTCTTGCTTCTCCAGGAGGAGATTAGGAGGCTGAAGGTCCACCTCAATGGGCCTGGGAGAGAGTGTGAGGTGGTTGGAGATGTGGGGAATGAGGCTTCTAGCAGTGAGGTGCAGTCTGTCTCTCACTGTGAGGAGGCTGTAGGTGGGGTGGTAGCAACGGCTACCAGCAGTGAGGTGCAGCCCAGCACCTGCTACAAGTGGCGAGTTGTTCACAGTAATGGGAGGCGCATCAGAGTAAGGAAAGTTAAGAGTGCAGATCTGAAGGTAGGAAATCGCTTCTCTGTTCTCCAGGATGAATGTACTTCAGTGGCCAGTGAAGGTAAGGGTACTACTGCCCCTGCTAATGAAGGTAAGCGCATTCTTGTGGTTGGTGACTCTCAGGTAAGATATGTTGATCGTGCTTTTTGTAATAGGAATAAGAAGATGAGAGATAGAGTGTGCTTCCCTGGAGCTGGTGTTGGGGACATTGTCAACAGACTGGATAATATCATGTCAGGTAATGGGAACAAGCCCATTATCTGTCTCAGTGCTGGTGGAAATGATATTGGGAAGGGTAGGAGAGAAGAGCTGCTAGATAAGTACAGGTCAGCTATAGATTTCATTAAGTCTAAGGGAGGGATCCCAATCATATGTAGCATCTTGCCTAGAAGGGGAGTAGGAAATGAATGGTTGTCTAGGGCAATTGGTGTAAATTGCTGGCTAGACAGATACTGCAAGGAACTTGCAATCCCATTCATTGACAACTGGAACAACTTTTATGGCAAACATGATATGTATGCAAGGGATGGGGTTCATCTCTCTGGGGCAGGGGTGGTAGCACTTGCAGACTCGATTGAGAAGGCCATTGGTGAAATGCCTATGATTTTAAACTGATGGAAGATAGAGGTATGGGTGTGTGTGGGAAACAAGCAGGTTGCAACACTAGGGTTGGAAACAGTAAATGTATAAAAGGCATTCAGCATGAAGTTATAAATAAAGACAATAGAACAGGTCAGCAAACAAAGGGGGACAGCAGAGGGCAGCAAGGGACTAGCTCCCTTAAGGTTTACTATACTAATAGCAGGAGTGTTAGAAATAAGATAGATGAGCTAAGATTAATTGCAAGTGCAGGAAACATAGATATTATTGCTATAACAGAGACCTGGCTCAATCTGAAAGATAGAGAGATGCCCTCTGAATGTCACATACAAGGCTATAAATTATTCCACACTGACAGGGTCAACAGGAAAGGTGGTGGAGTAGCGATGTATGTCAGAGACAATTTAAATTGTTGTGTTAGACAAGATATTAAATTAGAAGCGTCAGCCACTGAATCTGTTTGGTTACAGCTTCTCGAGGGCCGAGAAAAACTAATTTTGGGTGTGATTTACAGGGCCCCAAATCTTGATAGGGAGTGCAGTAAACTTCTATGGGACGAAATTCGTAAGGCATCTACATACGAAAATGTTGTGCTAATGGGAGATTTCAACTATAGACAGATTGACTGGAGCAATTTGACAGGAAATTTAGAGTCGGGTGACTTTCTTGATACGATCCAGGATTGTTTTTTAAAACAGTTTGTGACAGAGCCAACTAGGGGAAATAACCTCCTTGACTTGGTTCTTGCCAGTAGGGAAACACTAATTAATAATCTTGAGGTTAATGATGAGCTTGGGGAGAGTGATCACAAATCACTCAGTTTTAACATATCATGGAATTCCCCTAATAATGGCAATCAAGTCTCCGTCCCTGACTTTCGCTTGGCTGATTTCATAGGACTGAAAAATTACTTAGGTGGGCTGAACTGGAATGACCTGACTAGGGGTCAGGTAGGTGGTGATGGTTGCCGATATGATGCTTTCCAGGGCATAGTTCTAGCTGCTCAGTCAAATTATGTTCCAAATAGGGAAATCAGATCAAACAAAAATGATCCTAAATGGATGAACAATAGATTAAAATATCTGATTGGTCAAAAGAGAGGCATATATAGGCAAATCAAAAGAGGAGAGGGGCAATTAAGAAATCGATATATTCAGTTAAAGAGAGAAATAAAAAAGGGAATTAGAAAAGCAAATAGAGATTATGAGGTTAAAGTTGCAAGAGAATCGAAGACTAACCCAAAAGGATTCTTTCAGGTATACAGAAGTAAGATCAGGGACAAGATAGGCCCACTCAAAAGTTCCTCGGGTCAGCTCACTGACAGTGATAAGGAAATGTGTAGAATTTTTAACACATACTTCCTCTCAGTTTTTACACAGGAGGATACCAGCGATATTCCAGTAATGATAAATTATGTAGAACAGGACGATAATAAACTGTGCACTATTAGGGTCACAAGTGACATGGTCCTTAGGCAAATAGATAAATTAAAACCTAACAAATCCCCAGGCCCTGATGAACTGTATGCAAGGGTTCTAAAGGAATGTAAAGAGGAGCTTAGCACACCTTTGGCTAATCTTTTCAACATATCACTACAAACTGGCATGGTGCCAGATAAGTGGAAAATGGCAAATGTGATACCTATTTTCAAAACAGGTGACAGGTCCTTAGCTTCGAACTATAGACCAATAAGCCTAACCTCCATAGTGGGAAAATTTATGGAATCAATAATTGCCGAGGCAGTTCGTAGCCACCTTGAAAAGCATAAATTAATCAACGAATCTCAGCATGGTTTTACAAAGGGGCGTTCCTGCCTTACGAATTTATTAACTTTTTTCACTAAGGTATTTGAGGAGGTAGATCATGGTAATGAATATGATATTGTGTATATGGACTTCAGTAAGGCTTTTGACAGGGTCCCACATCAGAGACTATTGAGGAAAATTAAAGCACATGGAATAGGAGGAGAAATTTTTTCCTGGATAGAGGCATGGTTGACAAATAGGCAGCAGAGAGTTTGCATAAATGGGGAGAAATCAGAGTGGGGAAGCGTCACGAGCGGTGTTCCACAGGGGTCAGTGTTGGGCCCCCTGCTGTTCACAATCTACATAAACGACATAGATGAGGGCATAAAGAGCGACATCGGCAAGTTTGCCGATGACACCAAAATAGGCCGTCGAATTCATTCTGACGAGGACATTCGAGCACTCCAGGAAGATTTGAATAGACTGATGCAGTGGTCGGAGAAGTGGCAGATGCAGTTTAATATAGACAAATGCAAAGTTCTAAATGTTGGACAGGACAATAACCATGCCACATATAAACTAAATAATGTAGATCTTAATATTACGGATTGCGAAAAAGATTTAGGAGTTCTGGTTAGCAGTAATCTGAAACCAAGACAACAGTGCATAAGTGTTCGCAATAAAGCTAATAGAATCCTTGGCTTCATATCAAGAAGCATAAATAATAGGAGTCCTCAGGTTGTTCTTCAACTCTATACATCCTTGGTTAGGCCTCATTTAGATTATGCTGCACAGTTTTGGTCACCGTATTACAGAATGGATATAAATTCTCTGGAAAATGTACAAAGGAGGATGACAAAGATGATCCCATGTATCAGAAACCTTCCCTATGAGGATAGACTAAGGGCCCTGAAACTGCACTCTCTAGAAAGACGTAGAATTAGGGGGGATATGATTGAGGTTTATAAGTGGAAGACAGGAATAAATAAAGGGGATGTAAATAGTGTGCTGAAAATATCTAGCCTAGACAGGACTCGCAGCAATGGTTTTAAGTTGGAAAAATTCAGATTCAGGAGGGATATAGGAAAGTACTGGTTTGGTAATAGAGTTGTGGATGAGTGGAACAAACTCCCAAGTACCGTTATAGAGGCCAGAACGTTGTGTAGCTTTAAAAATAGGTTGGATAAATACATGAGTAGATGTGGGTGGGTGTGAGTTGGACCTGATAGCTTGTGCTAACAGGTCGGTTGCCGTGTTCCTCCCTTAAGTCAATGTGACCTGACCTGACTAGGTTGGGTGCATTGGCTTAAGCCGGTAGGGACTTGGACCTGCCTCGCATGGGCCAGTAGGCCTTCTGCAGTGTTCCTTCGTTCTTATGTTCTTATGTTCTTATTATACCAGAACGGTGTGGAACACAATGTTATCAAGTATTATACCTGAACGGTGTGGAACACAATGTTATTTATTTTTTCTTAATGATTATAATTTAAATAATACTTAACGTTAATGTTTAGATAGTGTTTACGTCGTACCTGGACATTGTGCTGCTCATAGCAATTAAAAATAGTAAACTTCCATTTATAAATAACTGCTAATATTATTATTTTTAGTGCGTAAAACATTCTTAAAATTTGTAGTGGTTTATAATTCAACTAAAATAATCGAGAGACTTGAGTCTTATGTTGGGGAAGAAGCGGGGAAAATAACAAAAAAAAAAAGATAACCTGGTATGAGAAATAAGGATGACCTGGTATGAGAAATAAGGATGACCTGGTATGAGAAATAAGGATGACCTGGTATGAGAAATAAGGATGACCTGGTATGAGAAATAAGGATGACCTGGTATGCGAAATAAGGATGACCTGGTATGCGAAATAAGGATGACCTGGTATGTGAAATAAGGATGACCTGGTATGTGAAATAAGGATGACCTGGTATGCAAAATAAGGATGAACTAGTATGGAATATAAGGTTGACCTGGTATAAGTAATAAGGTTAAAGTGGAATAGGATACAAGGAAGTAGATCACATGGAACTAAAGACACAACACAATGGAACATTAGAACAACTTAGGCAACACAACACAATGGAACATTAGAACAACTTAGGCAACACAACACAATGGAACATTAGAACAACTTAGGCAACACAACACAATGGAACATTAGAACAACTTAGGCAACACAACACAATGGAACATTAGAACAACTTAGGCAACACAACACAATGGAACATTAGAACAACTTAGGCAACACAACACAATGGAACATTAGAACAACTTAGGCAACACAACACAATGGAACATTAGAACAACTTAGGCAACACAACACAATGGAACATTAGAACAACTTAGGCAACACAACACAATGGAACATTAGAACAACTTAGGCAACACAACACAATGGAACATTAGAACAACTTAGGCAACACAACACAATGGAACATTAGAACAACTTAGGCAACACAACACAATGGAACATTAGAACAACTTAGGCAACACAACACAATGGAACATTAGAACAACTTAGGCAACACAACACAATGGAACATTAGAACAACTTAGGCAACACAACACAATGGAACATTAGAACAACTTAGGCAACACAACACAATGGAACATTAGAACAACTTAGGCAACACAACACAATGGAACATTAGAACAACTTAGGCAACACAACACAATGCAACATTAGAACAACTTAGGCAACACAACACAATGGAACATTAGAACAACTTAGGCAACACAACACAATGGAACATTAGAACAACTTAGGCAACACAACACAATGGAACATTAGGCAACACAACACAAGAACAACTTAGAACAACTTAGGCAACACAACACAATGGAACATTAGAACAACTTAGGCAACACAACACAATGGAACATTAGAACAACTTAGGCAACACAACACAATGGAACATTAGAACAACTTAGGCAACACAACACAATGGAACATTAGAACAACTTAGGCAACACAACACAATGGAACATTAGAACAACTTAGGCAACACAACACAATGGAACATTAGAACAACTTAGGCAACACAACACAATGGAACATTAGAACAACTTAGGCAACACAACACAATGGAACATTAGAACAACTTAGGCAACACAACACAATGGAACATTAGAACAACTTAGGCAACACAACACAATGGAACATTAGAACAACTTAGGCAACACAACACAATGGAACATTAGAACAACTTAGGCAACACAACACAATGGAACATTAGAACAACTTAGGCAACACAACACAATGGAACATTAGAACAACTTAGGCAACACAACACAATGGAACATTAGAACAACTTAGGCAACACAACACAATGGAACATTAGAACAACTTAGGCAACACAACACAATGGAACATTAGAACAACTTAGGCAACACAACACAATGGAACATTAGAACAACTTAGGCAACACAACACAATGGAACATTAGAACAACTTAGGCAACACAACACAATGGAACATTAGAACAACTTAGGCAACACAACACAATGGAACATTAGAACAACTTAGGCAACACAACACAATGGAACATTAGAACAACTTAGGCAACACAACACAATGGAACATTAGAACAACTTAGGCAACACAACACAATGGAACATTAGAACAACTTAGGCAACACAACACAATGGAACATTAGAACAACTTAGGCAACACAACACAATGGAACATTAGAACAACTTAGGCAACACAACACAATGGAACATTAGAACAACTTAGGCAACACAACACAATGGAACATTAGAACAACTTAGGAACAATGGAACATTAGAACAACTTAGGCAACACAACACAATGGAACATTAGAACAACTTAAGCAACACAACACAATGGAACATTAGAACAACTTAGGCAACACAACACAATGGAACATTAGAACAACTTAGGCAACACAACATAATGGAACATTAGAACAACTTAGGCAACACAACATAATGGAACATTAGAACAACTTAGGCAACACAACACAATGGAACATTAGAACAACTTAGGCAACACAAACAACTTAGGCAACACAACACAATGGAACATTAGAACAACTTAGAACAATGGAACATTTAGGCAACACAACACAATGGAACATTAGAACAACTCAGGCAACACAACACAATGGAACATTAGAACAACTTAGGCAACACAACACAATGGAACATTAGAACAACTCAGGCAACACAACACAATGGAACATTAGAACAACTTAGGCAACACAACACAATGGAACATTAGAACAAAGGCAACACAACACAATGGATCTTAGGCAACACAACACAATGGAACATTAGAACAACTCAGGCAACACAACACAATGGAACATTAGAACAACTTAGGCAACACAACACAATGGAACATTAGAACAACTTAGGCAACACAACACAATGGAACATTAGAACAACTTAGGCAACACAACACAATGGAACATTAGAACAACTTAGAACAACTCAGGAACAACAACACAACACAATGGAACATTAGAACAACTTAGGCAACACAACACAATGGAACATTAGGCAACACAAACAACTAGAACAACTTAGGCAACACAACACAATGGAACATTAGAACAACTTAGGCAACACAACACAATGGAACATTAGAACAACTTAGGCAACACAACACAATGGAACATTAGAACAACTTAGGCAACACAACACAATGGAACATTAGAACAACTAGAACACTTAGGCAACACAACACAATGGAACATTAGAACAACTTAGGCAACACAACACAATGGAACATTAGAACAACTTAGGCAACACAACACAATGGAACATTAGAACAACTTAGGCAACACAACACAATGGAACATTAGAACAACTTAGGCAACACAACACAATGGAACATTAGAACAACTTAGGCAACACAACACAATGGAACATTAGAACAACTTAGGCAACACAACACAATGGAACATTAGAACAACTTAGGCAACACAACACAATGGAACATTAGAACAACTTAGGCAACACAACTAAGCTGACCAACACAATTCCTCACGAAGCTGTTTTATCAGCGTAATTTATTCTCGTGTATTTACATTGTTCATTAACTATTACTATAAATCACCATTTATTCCATACATCTCAACTCATCTTCAACCACCCATCTTCACAACTCATCTTCAACCACCCATCTTCACAACTCATCTTCAACCACCCAACTCCACAACTCATCTTCAACCACCCATCTCCACAACTCATCTTCAACCACCCATCTCCACAACTCATCTTCAACCACCCATCTCCGCAACTCATCTTCAATCTCCACAACTCATCTTCAACCACCCATCTCCACAACTCATCTTCAACCACCAACTCATCCACACTCTTCACAACTCATCTCATCAACTCATCTTTAACAACCCATCTCCACAACTCATCTTCAACCACCCATCTCCACAACTCATCTTCTCCACAAACACCACCCATCTCCACAACTCATCTTCAACCACCCATCTCCACAACTCATCTTCAACCACCTCAACTCGTCTTCAACCACCCATCTCCACAACTCATTTTCAACCACCCATCTCCACAACTCATCTTCAACCACCCATCTCCACAACTCGTCTTCAACCACCCATCTTCGCAACTCATCTTCAACCACCCATCTCCACAACTCATCTTCAATCACCCATCTTCACAACTCATCTTCAACCACCCATCTCCACAACTCATCTTTAACAACCCATCTCCACAACTCATCTTCAACCACCCATCTCCACAACTCATCTTCAACACCCATCTCCACAACTCATCTTCAACCACATCTCATCTTCAACCACCCATCTCCACAACTCATCTTCAACCACCCATCTTCACAACTCATCTTGAACCACTCATCTCCACAACTCATCTTCAACCACCCATCTTCACACCTCATCTTCAACCGTCTCTTACCACACCTCACTATAAAACATCCATTACCTCAACTCGTCGGCATCAATCATCCCAACCCACCATCAATAACAAGAACTCACCATCAGCCATTCATTACAACCCACCATGAATAACCACAACTCACCATCAACCCTCCATATCCACAACTTACCATCAACTCATTATATAGCATCCATCACCACAACTCACCATCAATCATCCATCACAACTCACCCCAACCATTCACCAGCACAACTCACTACCAACCATTCACATTATGTGAAACACGACTCACGTGTGTCTATACAAGTGTGAACAACATTTAGCGTTTTATGTGTGTTTTATTCCAGATCAAAGTGTTCAGTACATGTTTTGTTTATGATCAACATGTTCATTCAATGTTCTAGCCCATATCAACGTGTTCAGTACATGTTCTGTACAACATCGAAATTGTATGTGAATTTAAAGGCAAGAAAATTTTCCAACCAGCTTCATTTTTTTAAGAAAAACCTATAATGAATTTGTTAGTTTCTGGCTTGCGAAAATCTTCTCTTGAATCTAGTAACTGCTGGCTTAACACATACAGTGTTAAGACAGTGTTAAGACAGTGTTAAGACAGTGTGACTTTGTAAATGGTCAAAGTCGGACTGAAACGTCATCGTGAGCTTCCCTCTCACATGTACGAGTTATTTGTGTATTGTTCCAGTCACGGTATTGTGTCTTTTAGTTATTTATTTCCTACATTTTTAATCATGGGTCGCTAATATTACTTCTACATGGTTACTCATGGGTCCCACATAGCTTCCTATATGGTTACTCATAGGTCCCTCATAACTTCCTCATAGGGGGGTCATAACTTCCTTGTATGGCCATAGGTCCCTCATAACTTCCTTATGTGGCTACTCATAGGTCCCTCATAACTTCCTTGTATGGTTACTCATAGGTCCCTCATAACTTCCTTATGTGGTTACTCATAGGTCCCTCATAACTTCCTATATGGTTACTGATAGGTCCCTCATAACTTCCTTGTGTGGTTACTCATGGGTCCCTCATAACTTCCTTGTATGGTTACTCATAGGCCCCTCATAACTTCCTTATGTGGTTACTCAAAGGTTCCTCATAACTTCCTTGTATGGTTACTCATGAGTCCCTCATAACTTCCTTTTGTGGTTACTCATAGGTCCCTCATAACTTCCTTATGTTGTTACTCAAAGGTCCCTCATAACTTCCTTGTATGGTTACTCATAGGACCCTCATAACTTCCTTGTGTGGTTACTCAAAGGTCCCTCATAACTTCCTTGTGTGGTTATTCATAGGTCCCTCATAACTTCCTTGTGTGGTTACTCATAGGTCCCTCATAACTTCCTTGTGTGGTTACTCATAGGTCCCTCATAACTTCCTTGTGTGGCTACTCATAGGTCCCTCATAACTTCCTTGTGTGGTTACTCATAGGTCCCTCATAACTTCCTTGTGTGGTTACTCAAAGGTCACTCATAACTTCCTTGTGTGGTTACTCATAGGTCCCTCATAACTTCCTTGTGTGGTTACTCATAGGTCCCTCATAACTTCCTTGTGTGGTTACTCAAAGGTCCCTCATAACTTCCTTGTATGGTTACTCATAGGACCCTCATAACTTACTTGTGTGGTTACTCAAAGGTCCCTCATAACTTCCTTGTGTGGCTACTCATAGGTCCCTCATAACTTCCTTGTGTGGTTACTCATAGGTCCCTCATAACTTCCTTGTGTGGTTACTCATAGGTCCCTCATAACTTCCTTGTGTGGCTACTCATAGGTCCCTCATAACTTCCTTGTGTGTTTACTCATTAGTCCCTCACATATTTCTTGCAACATCGAATGCAAGAAATATGTAGTGTTGTTATTATGTTCAGTTTAAACCTACATTTCATTACTGCTTCCCTCAGCAGAGTAGCTGAAAAATATTTTGGATGAGGTTCATAGTGTTAATTTAGGTCTGCTACATCTACTCAAGCTGTGGTCACCTTGTATTTGTTTTCTAAGACATACGTGACTTACAGGGAAAGGATTCTAACCTGGAAAGGAAACACCAGAAAAAATGACAATAATTATAAACGCAAAGAAAAGCACAGATATGTGAACACATGTCTTAACATGCACATTGGGACAGAAAGAATAAACAAGCAATTTATTAACTCTCCATCACCAATATTAGCCATCAACCAGCTATAATTTCAACTAATCATCAACCATCCCTCACTATAACTCACCTACAAACATGCAACACCACAACATATTATCAACTATTCATAACATCTTACCATCACCCATCAGTATTTTCAACTTATCAAAGCTGATAACATATCTCCATCGACTATCACCGACCACAACTCACAATTAACATTAAATCACTTCAATTTACCATCAACCATCTATCACAGCAACTATCAACCATCCCTTACCTAAAATGTCCATCATCCATACACCATTACAACTAACTTTCAACCATTCATTTCGGTTCATCCACAATTCATCACGATATCTGTCCAACAGTGCGTCACCTTAACTTTTCAACCGTCGACACCGTTATCCGTAGCATTCACGGTCATATATGCCGGTGTGAACAAGAATCATTTTGTGATTTGTGAGTATATGTTCAGCTTAAGTCAGTTACATGTTGTTTTGAGAGAAGTTTATCATTGTCCATGAGTTACTCTGAGCTCCTTTGATCAATTCATTAACCCTCATTTAAATGCCACGGTAAATAAGAAAAATATATTAGTGCTTTGTTTATTTGTGTTAACTGCTTTGAGAGAGCTGATGGTTAATGTTTATTGATCAGGAAGATTATTATGAAATGTGTTGATGAATAGAAGAAAATCAGATTCGAAAGAAGGAAGAGGATCAAGATCTCTTCACCGGGCGAGACACCTTCCTCAAAGTTACTGTAGCTAGACTGTGGGGACGATCTCTGGTGTTCTCACTCTCATCAGGTCTGTTCATTCCTTTTTGCTGTTTTTTTAACACAACTCTCGAGAGTGAAGTAAAGGCAGGTAGAATAAGGTTATGTCATTGTAACAACTCCTAAACAGTAAAGAAAATCAAGTCCCAAACATCTAAGCTAATACGGATTCCATTATATAATAATCGTTCATATGTAAAAAAAAAAATCTTAAAATGTTTAAGTATGTTTTAATAAATTGATAAACCGGGACGAGCCCAAAACACTCCCTTTTTAAAGCTGCCCAAAATGCTAAATGTTAAATAATTACATGTCAGTTTATAAGAAATCTAATTAGTCATTATTATTTGCGACCACTGACTGTCAGCATCAGAGTTATCTCTGAGTTACCAGACCTTGCCACGTGGAGGCCAGTGGTTCGTCTTTAAGGTCCCCCCCCCACTTACTGTGTTTTTGATGCTTTCCTCAGGTCCATGTGTTCAGGAGTCCATCTGTGTCCCCTCAGATGTTCTCCCTTCCCCACTTTCCCAAGGTCTGCCTTTGTAACCAGTATCTCCTTCTTTCCCAGGTCCATGTGTCCAGGAGTCCATCTGTGTCCCCTCAGATATTCTCCCTTCCCCACTTTCCCAAGGTCTGCCTCAGCAACCAGTATCTCCTTCTTTCCCAGGTCCATGTGTCCAGGAGTCAATCTGTGTCCCCTCAGATATTCTCCCTTCCCCACTTTCCCAAGGTCTGCCTTTGTAACCAGTATCTCCTTCTTTCCCAGGTCCATGTGTCCAGGAGTCCATCTGTGTCCCCTCAGATATTCTCCCTTCCCCACTTTCCCAAGGTCTGGCTCAAGTATCTCCTTCTTTCCCAGGTCCATGTGTCAGGAGTCAATCTGTGTCCCCTCAGATATTCTCCCTTCCCCACTGCCTTTGTAACCAGTATTCTCCTTCTTTCCCAGGTCCATGTGTCCGGGAGTCCATCTGTGTCCCCTCAGATATTCTCCCTTCCCCACTTTCCCAGATTCTGCCTTAGCAACCAGTCTCTCTTTCTTTCCCAGGTCTATGTGTCCAGGAGTCCATCTGTGTCCCCTCAGATATTCTCCCTTCCCCACTTTCCCAAGGTTTGCCTCAGCAACCAGTATCTTCTTCTTTCCCAGGTCCATGTATCCAGGAGTCAATCTGTGTCCCCTCAGATATTCTCCCTTCTGCACTTTCCCAGGGTCTGTCTATGTAACCAGTACCTTCTTTCCCAGGTCCATGTGTCCAGGAGTCCATCTGTCCGCCTCAGATATTCCCCCTTACCCACTTTCCCAAGGTCTGCCTCAGCAACCAGTATCTCCTTCTTTCCCAGGTCCATGTGTCCAGGAGTCCATCTGTCCGCCTCAGATATTCTCCCTTCCAAACTTTCCCAAGGTCCGCCTTTGTAACCTGTATTTCCTTCTTTCAAAGTCCATGTGTCCAGTATCTGTACGCCTCAGATATTCTCCCTTCCCCACTTTCCCAAGGTCTGCCTTTGTAACCAGTATCTCCTTCTTTCCCAGGTCCATGTGTCCAGGAGTCCATCTGTCCGCCTCAGATATTCTCCCTTCCCCACTTTCCCAAGGTCTGCCTTTGTAACCAGTATCTCCTTCTTTCCCAGGTCCATGTGTCCAGGAGTCCATCTGTCCGCCTCAGATATTCTCCCTTCCCCACTTTCCCAAGGTCTGCCTTTGTAACCAGTATCTCCTTCTTTCCCAGGTCCATGTGTCCAGGAGTCCATCTGTCCGCCTCAGATATTCTCCCTTCCCCACTTTCCCAAGGTCTGCCTTTGTAACCAGTATCTCCTTCTTTCCCAGGTCCATGTTTCCAGGAGTCCATCTGTCCGCCTCAGATATTCTCCCTTCCCCACTTTCCCAAGGTCTGCCTTTGTAACCAGTATCTACTTCTTTCCCAGGTCCATGTGACCAGGAGTCCTTCTTGTCCGCCTCAGATATTCCCCCTTCCCCACTTTCCCAAGGTGTTCTCGCTTTTCCCAGGTCCATGTGTCCAGGAATCCATCCGTGGGCCCCCGGGTGTCTCCCCTTCCTCACTTTCCTTAGGATATCTTCCAGCCTCAGCCTTCCCCAGGTTATGTATCCCTCCGTGATCTAGCCAGATGAGAACGAGGCCTTGTTTAGCTGGTCTACGGTAGAGACTGTCCAGGTGGGTGGAATTACAGGAGGGGACACGCAGAAATCTGCGTCCTGTAATTACACGCACCAAGACAGTCTAGATCGTAGATCAGCCAGACGCAGCCAAGCTACCGTCCAGTTCGGCCACCAAGGCCTGGCCACTCAATGGAATTTTGGAAGTTCTATTTATATCATACAATTTTTCTACGTTAAATATAAGATTTTTTTTACTTAATTAGCAGTTTAAATGTGTTTGTGAATGTTTTTGTGTAAGTTTATGAGTGCTCGTTTGTTAGTGTGTTTGTCCACCTCCACGAGAACTTTAATAAGTGTTGAACTTCTTATTTTCATTTGGTTATTTATCCTATATATCTGCAAGACGCGCAGTGAGTTACAAGCGCCGCGCACAATGGAAATATATCATTTTGTCCAACTTTTTAGGTTATCCTGGGTAATTTACGCATATGTTACTGTGCATAATCATTTGTGGAACTGTTTATGTATATAAATAAACTTACACTCTTATTTTCACGCTCATTTGCACATTTCTGCAACAGCAGCCTGCGGGGTCACCATTATTCATACACACACAAAACAACGCATGTGCGCGCGCACACACACACACACACACACACACACACACACACACACACACACACACACACACACAGACAGGACTGCAAAGAGACCTGGACAGGCTGGACATGTGGTCCAGCAACTGGCTTCTCGAATTCAATCCAGCCAAATGCAAAGTCATGAAGATTGGGGAGGGGCAAAGAAGACCGCAGACAGAGTATAGGCTAGGTGGACAAAGACTACAGACCTCACTCAGGGAGAAAGACCTTGGGGTGACCATAACACCGAGCACATCACCGGAGGCACACATCAACCAAATAACCGCTGCAGCATACGGGCGCCTGGCAAACCTGAGAATAGCGTTCCGATACCTTAATAAGGAATCGTTCAAGACACTGTACACTGTGTATGTTAGGCCCATACTGGAGTATGCAGCACCAGTCTGGAACCCACACCTGGTCAAGCACGTCAAGAAGTTAGAGAAAGTACAAAGGTTTGCAACAAGGCTAGTCCCAGAGCTCAAGGGAATGTCGTACGAGGAAAGGTTAAGGGAAATCGGACTGACGACACTGGAGGACAGAAGGGTCAGGGGAGACATGATAACGACATACAAGATACTGCGGGGAATAGACAAGGTGGACAGAGATAGGATGTTCCAGAGAGGGGACACAGGGACAAGGGGTCACAACTGGAAGCTGAAGACTCAGACGAGTCACAGGGACGTTAGGAAGTATTTCTTCAGTCATAGAGTTGTCAGCAAGTGGAATAGCCTAGCAAGTGAAGTAGTGGAGGCAGGAACCATACATAGTTTTAAGAAGAGATATGACAAAGCTCAGGAAGCAGAGAGAGAGAGGATCCAGTAGCGATCAGTGAAGAGGCGGGGCCAGGAGCTGAGTCTCGACCCCTGCAACCACAATTAGGTGAGTACAATTAGGTGAGTACACACACACACACACACACACACACACACACGCACATACACACACACACACACACACGTACACACACACACACACACGTACACACACACACACACACACACACACACACACACACACACACACACACACACACACACACACACACACACACACACACACACACACACACACACACACACACACACACACACACACACACACACACACACACACACACACACACACACACACACACACACACACACACACACACACACACACACACACACACACACACACACACACACACACACACACACACACACACACACACACACACACACACACACACACACACACACACACACACACACACACACACACACACACACACACACACACACACACACACACACACACACACACACACACACACACACACACACACACACACACACACACACACACACACACACACACACACACACACACACTCACACACACACACACACACACACACACACACACACACACACACACACACACACACACACACACACACACACACACACACACACACACACACACACACACACACACACACACACACCACACACACACACACACACACACACACACACACACACACACACACACACACACACACACACACACACACACACACACACACACACACACACACACACACACACACACACACACACACACACACACACACACACACACACACACACACACACACACACACACACACACACACACACACACACACACACACACACACACACACACACACACACACACACACACACACACACACACACACACACACACACACACACACACACACACACACACACACACACACACACACACACACACACACACACACACACACACACACACACACACACACACACGCTCTCCCTTATGGTTGTTAAAATTTTGTTTGTTTTCTCATATTAAAATCGAGAAGTTGGAGGCAGAAAAATGAGACTTGCTCAAAGTTCCAGAAACCAGGAACTTTATATATATTTCTATATTCTGATGGAGAATATTGATTTTTGACATTTTGAAGACATTTTGAAGACATTTTGAAGACATTCATTTTGAAAGGTGTGGAAAGTGGCTAGTTTGAGACACTTTTGGGTAAAGTAAAGAAGACAATCATGAATTATCTTATGGAAGATAAAGTTTAACTACAAAACTTGATTAAAAAAACTGGGAAGTTTTTCTCTTTTCTAACATTTTCACTTTTCTAACTTCTTAACTTCTTCATGTTTATAAGTAAAGTAACTAGTGTCGTACTGGTCAGTACGACTCTCGTGCACACTGTTCAGTACGACTTTCCTGTACACTGGTCAGTACGACTCTCCTGCACACTGGTCAGTACGACTCTCCTGTACACTGGTCAGTACGACTCTCCTGCACACTGGTCAGTACGACTCTCCTGCACACTGGTCAGTACGACTCTCCTGCACACTGGTCAGTACGACTCTCCTGCACACTGGTCAGTACGACTCTCCTGCACACTGGTCAGTACGACTCTCCTGCACACTGGTCAGTACGACTCTCCTGCACACTGGTCAGTACGACTCTCCTGCACACTGGTCAGTACGACTCTCCTGTACACTGGTCAGTACGACTCTCCTGCACACTGGTCAGTACGACTCTCCTGCACACTGGTCAGTACGACTCTCCTGCACACTGTTCAGTACGACTCTCCTGTACACTGGTCAGTACGACTCTCCTGCACACTGGTCAGTACGACTCTCCTGTACACTGGTCAGTACGACTCTCCTGCACACTGGTCAGTACGACTCTCCTGCACACTGGTCAGTACGACTCTCCTGCACACTGGTCAGTACGACTCTCCTGTACACTGGTCAGTACGACTCTCCTGCACACTGGTCAGTACGACTCTCCTGCACACTGGTCAGTACGACTCTCCTGCACACTGGTCAGTACGACTCTCCTGTACACTGGTCAGTACGACTCTCCTGCACACTGGTCAGTACTCTGCTGCACACTGGTCAGTACGACTCTCCTGTACACTGGTCAGTACGACTCTCCTGCACACTGGTCAGTACGACTCTCCTGTACACTGGTCAGTACGACTCTCCTGCACACTGGTCAGTACGACTCTCCTGCACACTGGTCAGTACGACTCTCCTGACTCTCCTCTGGTCAGTACGACTCTCCTGTACACTGGTCAGTACGACTCTCCTGCACACTGGTCAGTACGACTCTCCTGCACACTGGTCAGTACGACTCTCCTGCACACTGGTCAGTACGACTCTCCTGCACACTGGTCAGTACGACTCTCCTGCACACTGGTCAGTACGACTCTCCTGCACACTGGTCAGTACGACTCTCCTGCACACTGGTCAGTACGACTCTCCTGCACACTGGTCAGTACGACTCACCTGCACACTGGTTCTCATATTTCGTCGCGCTGAAAAGCTTTCTCTCTCATATTTCGTCGCCCTGGACGAGTTTTGCTGTCATATTTCGTCGTCCAGAACGGGTTTACCTATCGTATGGACGGGTTTCCCTGTCATATTGTTTCCCTGTCATATTTCGTCGCTGTCATATGGACGGGTTTCCCTGTCATATTTCGTTCGTGACAGGTTTCACTGTCATACTTCGTCGGCATAGCCCGGTTTCTCTGTCTTATATCATCGCTTAGGACGGGTTTCCCTGTCATATTTCGTCACCCTGGACGGGTTTGAACATCATATTTCGTCGCCCTTGACGGCTTTCCCAATCATGTAGATGAATGGCTCAGATAACCTACAAGTTGATAAATTAGACACATGTGCAACACTTGGGTATCTATAATAAGGAAACGTTTCGCCATACAAAGGAGAATGGCGAAGAACAGGAGTAGTTTGAGGTAATCAGTGATACCACCTACGACTGCTGCACCTCTCCTGCCTACAGTATATAAGCTACTTCTTCGCACATATCCTGTATTATTTTCAAGATTGATGGACTGATTACATCTACTCAAACTCCTCCTGTTATTCACCATTCTCCTTTGTATGGACTGATGAAGCCACTGTGTTTTACGAAACGTTTCCTCATTAAAGATACTCAAGTGTTGCAGATGTTTCTCTATATTTCGTCGATACAGTCGGGTTTCCCTGTCATTTTTAAGTATTAATTTAAAAAAAAAATAGGTGATGCTTTGTGTCATTTAAAAAGGTGAGGAAAAGACATTATTTACCGGAGAGTCTTTTCATGGAACAACGTCTCGTTGTATGTTGATCTTTGTCCAGTGACTTGGTCAGTCACTGCACTCTGTGACTTGGTCAGTCACTGCACTCTGTGGCAAAATATGCTAATGTAGTCTACACTCCCACACCCACTCAGTATTCTTTAACAACGTGTAATAATGTACCCTGCACTCTCAAACACACTCACCACTCTTTGACGATGTGTAATTATGAACTCTGCACTCTCAAACACACTCACCACTCTTTAAATGTGTATTAGTGTGTTCAACACTCCCACACCCGCTCAACACTTTATAACTATGTGCAATAATATGTTGTACAATCACACACTCGGCAACAAAACAGCTTCGTATCAGAAGAAAAAACAGGAACTGTTACAGTACATTTGAGGGGGACGTTGAGAGCTGTGAACCCCAAACACAGCATTTCCTCAAGGAGGAACTTAACTCTTCAAATGTAGCCTCCCCATGGAGCATTACCCATATATGATATTAGAACAAATGTTTTAATATCCTTATATACAGACAGATGTAATTACAGAGAGGGACACACAGAAATCTGTGCTGAGTAAATACATCCACCCGGGTAGACTCGTACCGTAGTCCAGCCAGAAGAGAAGAACTTCCTGTCCGGTTACACCACCATGGTGAGGCCAATTATTTTAAAATTTATCCTTCTATTTATATGTCGTAGTATGTAATATGTTAAAATTAATTTTATGCATGTTTCTATATATAATATCGTCGTCTTTGTATCTTTTGTGTTAACATGTATAACAGTTCGGTGTATGTATTTATAGTGATACTATGCATAACAGTGTTATCTCTGTATTTCTAGTGTTATTAAGCATAACTTTATGATAGTGGACGAAAGTTACTTCACGATGTATAAGAATCTCAATGATGCAAATAACGTTTATATGTACCTTATTTGTTTTGTTAAGAGATAAGTAAATAATGAATCTGGCACAGGAATTCAGTAAGAAACTATAATTACATGGTGTGAACAGAGGTACTGAGTGTGTATCTTAGTGAAGAACACATTATAACAGTGTTAATGAGTGCTGAGTGTGTATGTGAGTGAAGAACATATTAAAACAGTGTAATGAGTGTTGAGTGTGTTTTGTGAGAGCAACTCCATAAAGCACTGCCCATATATATTACAACACAAGTGTTATAATATCATATGTTATTACATGTGATCATTGTATCCCTGTAAAGGTGGTCCAGCTAGAAGAGAGGAACTTCCAAGACAGCCAGAAGAGAGGAACCTCCCAGCCAACCAGAAGAGAGGAACCTCCTAGTCACCCAGAAGAGAGGAACCTCCCAGCCTTCCAGAAGAGAGGAACCTCCTAGCCAGCCAGAAGAGAGGAACCTCCCAGCCTTCCAGAAGAGAGGAACCTCCTAGCCAGCCAGAAGAGAGGAACCTCCCAGCCTTCCAGAAGAGAGGAACCTCCTAGCCAGCCAGAAGAGAGGAACCTCCCAGCCAGCCAGATGAGAGGAACCTCCCAGCCAGCCAAAAGAGAGGAACCTCCCAGCCAGCCAGAAGAGAGGAACCTCCCAGCCAGCCAGAAGAGAGGAACCTCCCAGCCAGCCAGAAGAGAAGAACCTCCCAACCAGCCAGAAGAGAGGAACCTCCCAGCCAGCTAGAAGAGAGGAACCTCCTAGCAAGCCAGAAGAGAGGAACCTCCTAGCCAGCCAGAAGAGAGGAACCTCCCAGCCTTCCAGAAGAGAGGAACCTCCTAGCCAGCCAGAAGAGAGGAACCTCCCAGCCAGCCAGAAGAGAGGAACCTCCCAGCCAGCCAAAAGAGAGGAACCTCCCAGCCAGCCAGAAGAGAGGAACCTCCCAACCAGCCAGAAGAGAGGAACCTCCCAGCCAGCCAGAAGAGAGGAACCTCCTAGCAAGCCAGAAGAGAGGAACCTCCCAGCCAGCCAGAAGAGAGGAACCTCCCAGCCAGCCAGAAGAGAGGAACCTCCCAGCCAGCTAGAAGAGAGGAACCTCCTAGCAAGCCAGAAGAGAGGAACCTCCCAGCCAGCCAGAAGAGAGGAGCCTCCCGGCCAGCCAGAAGAGAAGAACCTCCCAACAAGCCAGAAGAGAGGAACCTCCCAGCCAGCCAAAAGAGAAGAACCTCCCAGCCAGCCAGAAGAGAAGAACCTCTCAACCAGCCAGAAGAGAGGAACCTCCCAGCCAGCTAGAAGAGAGGAACCTCCTAGCAAGCCAGAAGAGAGGAACCTCCCAGCCAGCCAGAAGAGAGGAACCTCCCAGCCAGTCAGAAGAGAGGAGCCTCCCAGCCAGCCAGAAGAGAAGAACCTCCCAACCAGCCAGAAGAGAGGAACCTCCCAGCCAGCCAGAAGAGAGGAACCTCCTAGCCAGCCAGAAGAGAGGAACCTCCAAGCCAGCCAGAAGAGAGGAACCTCCCAGCCAGCCAGAAGAGAGGAACCTCCCAGCCAGCCAGAAGAGAGGAACCTCCCAGCCAGCCAGAAGAGAGGAACCTCCCAGCCAGCCAGAAGAGAGGAACCTCCCAACCAGCCAGAAGAGAGGAACCTCCCAGCCAGCCAGAAGAGAGGAACCTCCCAGCCAGCCAGAAGAGAGGAACCTCCCAGCCAGCCAGAAGAGAGGAACCTCCCAGCCAGCCAGAAGAGAGGAACCTCCTAGCCAGCCAGAAGAGAGGAACCTCCCAGCCAGCCAGAAGAGAGGAACCTCCCAGCCAGCCAGAACAGAGGAACCTCCCAGCCAGCCAGAAGAGAGGAACCTCCCAGCCAGCCAGAAGAGAGGAACCTCCCAGCCAGCCAGAAGAGAGGAACCTCCCAGCCAGCCAGAAGAGAGGAACCTCCCAGCCAGCCAGAAGAGAGGAACCTCCCAGCCAGCCAGAAGAGAGGAACCTCCCAGCCAGCCAGAAGAGAGGAACCTCCCAGCCAGCCAGAAGAGAGGAACCTCCCAGCCAGCCAGAAGAGAGGAACCTCCCAGCCAGCCAGAAGAGAGGAACCTCCCAGCCAGCCAGAAGAGAGGAACCTCCCAGCCAGCCAGAAGAGAGGAACCTCCCAGCCAGCCAGAAGAGAGGAACCTCCCAGCCAGCCAGAAGAGAGGAACCTCCCAGCCAGCCAGAAGAGAGGAACCTCCCAGCCAGCCAGAAGAGAGGAACCTCCCAGCCAGCCAGAAGAGAGGAACCTCCCAGCCAGCCAGAAGAGAGGAACCTCCCAGCCAGCCAGAAGAGAGGAACCTCCCAGCCAGCCAGAAGAGAGGAACCTCCCAGCCAGCCAGAAGAGAGGAACCTCCCAGCCAGCCAGAAGAGAGGAACCTCCCAGCCAGCCAGAAGAGAGGAACCTCCCAGCCAGCCAGAAGAGAGGAACCTCCCAGCCAGCCAGAAGAGAGGAACCTCCCAGCCAGCCAGAAGAGAGGAACCTCCCAGCCAGCCAGAAGAGAGGAACCTCCCAGCCAGCCAGAAGAGAGGAACCTCCCAGCCAGCCAGAAGAGAGGAACCTCCCAGCCAGCCAGAAGAGAGGAACCTCCCAGCCAGCCAGAAGAGAGGAACCTCCCAGCCAGCCAGACCATCTGTTTGTCATCTGATTCTTTTATTTATATGTTATAATTGTTTAATTTCTTTTTGATGCTGCTATATATGACTGGGTGATCATTATATCTCTGGTGTTTCTGTGTATAATAATGTGATCACTGTATCTGGTGTTACTATGGATAACAGATTGATCACTCTATCTCTAGTGTTACAATGTACATCAATGTGATCACTGTATCTCTGGTAATCTTTGTATCTCTGGCGTTACTATAAATAACAGTAAGATCCTCCTAATTCTGCTGTTACTATGTATAACTGTGTGATATTTGTATCTCTGGTGTTACTATGTATGAGAATGTGATCTTCACGTATCTTTTGTTACTAAGTATAACAGAGATATCACTACATCTCTGCGTTGTCATTGTATCCTCGGCTCTTGTGTTAAGGTTACATTTATGTTTGTGTGAGAGCTCCAAATAATTAGTGATTTTCTGTCTGGCCTTCGAGCGTAAAAAAATGCTGAAAAAGCGTGTGAGCCCGTGAAGTGTATTTACACATTCCTTAAAATACTTCAAGAAAATATTAGTGCGCTCTGAGAAGAACAAAAGAACATAGTGTTTAGTGTAGTGTAGTTGCAAGTTAAAGCAGTAATTGTACAGCTGGTGCTGGGGAACCTTCCCATGGCACCGTAAACAAGGATTGTTGCTGATGAAAGATTGAATGTAAAACAAAAGGAGAAGGTCAGTAAGATCAATGTTACAGAGAAAAATTCCAAACACTGAAATCAAACTAATGAAGTATTGAAAACTACGAGAAAATATAGGTGAGTACACACACACACACACACACACACACACACACACAATTGGAAGTTGAAGACTTCGTGGAGTCACAGAGATGTTAGGAAGTATTTCTTCAGTCATAGAGTTGTCAGGAAGTGGAATAGTCTGGAAAGTGATGTAGTGGAGGTATGGAGCAGGGAGAGTGACCTAGTAGCGACCAGTGAAGAGGCGCGGCCAGGAGCTGTGGCTCGACCACTGCAACCACAATTAGGTGAGTACAAGCGGGCACGTAAACTACAACACATATAATACTCTCGTCCAGGTATAACATGTATGTAAATACAAATTCCTAAGTACATGTACTGTATATAATCTGAACCTTATATCACTCATACTTGTGTGAACATTCTCACGCACATATCTGCGCTGTCTCACACTTGTGTGAACATTCTCACGCACATATCTGCGCTGTCTCACACTTGTGTGAACATTCTCATGCACATATCTGCGCTGTCTCACACTTGTGTGAACATTCTCATGCACATATCTGCGCTGTCTCACACTTGTGTGAACATTCTCATGTACATATCTGCGCTGTCTCACACTTGTGTGAACATTCTCATGCACATATCTGCGCTGTCTCACACTTGTGTGAACATTCTCATGCACATATCTGCGCTGTCTCACACTTGTGTGAACATTCTCATGCACATATCTGCGCTGTCTCACACTTGTGTGAACATTCTCATGCACATATCTGCGCTGTCTCACACTTGTGTGAGCATTCTCTTGCACATATCTGCGCTGTCTCACACTTGTGTGAACATTCTCACGCACATATCTGGGCTGTCTGACACTTGTGTGAACATTCTCATGTACATATCTGCGCTGTCTCACACTTGTGTGAACATTCTCACGCACATATCTGGGCTGTCTGACACTTGTGTGAACATTCTCATGTACATATCTGCACTGTCTCACACTTGTGTGAACATTCTCATGTACATATCTGCACTGTCTCACACTTGTGTGAACATTCTCATGTACATATCTGCACTGTCTCACACTTGTGTGAACATTCTCATGTACATATCTGCGCTGTCTCACACTTGTGTGAACATTCTCACGCACATATCTACGCTGTCTCACACTTGTGTGAACATTCTCATGTACATATCTGCGCTGTCTCACACTTGTGTGAACATTCTCACG
This sequence comes from Cherax quadricarinatus, assembly GCF_038502225.1. Taxonomy (NCBI): domain Eukaryota; kingdom Metazoa; phylum Arthropoda; class Malacostraca; order Decapoda; family Parastacidae; genus Cherax; species Cherax quadricarinatus. Next base: position 40,999 of record NW_027198056.1, read on the forward strand.
CACATATCTACGCTGTCTCACACTTGTGTGAACATTCTCATGTACATATCTGCGCTGTCTCACACTTGTGTGAACATTCTCATGCACATATCTGCGCTGTCTCACACTTGTGTGAACATTCTCATGTACATATCTGCGCTGTCTCACACTTGTGTGAACATTCTCATGTACATATCTGCGCTGTCTCACACTTGTGTGAACATTCTCATGTACATATCTGCGCTGTCTCACACTTGTGTGAACATTCTCATGTACATATCTGCGCTGTCTCACACTTGTGTGAACATTCTCACGCACATATCTGCGCTGTCTCACACTTGTGTGAACATTCTCATGCACATATCTGCGCTGTCTCACACTTGTGTGAACATTCTCACGCACATATCTGCGCTGTCTCACACTTGTGTGAACATTCTCACGCACATATCTGCGCTGTCTCACACTTGTGTGAACATTCTCAAGCACATATCTGCGCTGTCTCACACTTGTGTGAACATTCTCACGCACATATCTGCGCTGTCTCACACTTGTGTGAACATTCTCACGCACATATCTGCGCTGTCTCACACTTGTGTGAACATTCTCAAGCACATATCTGCGCTGTCTCACACTTGTGTGAACATTCTCACGCACATATCTGCGCTGTCTCACACACATGTGAAAATTCAGATATTTTGCACAGATAATGAAAGGGAAATAAGAAAATTCTTGAGAATAACTTTTGATAAAATTCTGTATAAACGTGATGGAGAATATTGTTATATAATGATTGAAATATTCTTTATAATAAATAGAAACTTGTCTTGGCTAAAGCAAAATCGACAGAAATGAATTGTCTTATGGAAGATAAGAAGTGGCCAGAAATAATTTCTGAACAATTAAAGTCTCTCTCACTTTCAAATTTCCATGTCTTCACTTTTCTCACCTTCTTTATACTTAGAAAAATATTCACAATCACAAACACAAAAAATATCTCCGGCAAAAAAATCAGCACAGCAAACTGTGAGACTCGACCTCTTGACAATAAGAATTTCAGGGTCGGATCCTACAACCTGGCCTCTACAACTCTGTTATTGTATCTAATACTGGTTGTTGTTTTATGTATTAGTATGTTGTTCTAGTGTTTCTGTATTTTAGTGTTGTTTTTGTATGCTCTTGTGCGGTACTTATGTATCATTGTACTGTTTTACTGTGTTTTTATTGTGATTTACTGTATTGCTATGTCCTGCCTTATTTATTGTTCTGTTTTACTTGTGTGTTACACTACTGCTCTTCTGTATTACTGGAGACCTGGAAACATGATCCAGAAGGTAAGCAGAGAGAAGACAGCAGAATGACGGACGTACCTTGGACAAGTGGGAAAGGGAGAATACCTGAGGTGACACATATGGTTCTGAGGGATGACCCAGCATGGTAGAGAATGGTGGGGGGACCCTTAAAGACGAACTACTGACCTCCAGGTGGCAAGGTCTGGTAACTTAGGCTGAGGCTGAGTTACCAGAGGCTGACACTGGTAACTTAGGCTGAGGCTGAGTTACCAGAGGCTGACACTGGTAACTTAGGCTGAGGCTGAGTTACCAGAGGCTGACACTGGTCGAAAACTTTTCTCATCAATAGCTTTTTTTTTAGTCTCATGTTGGCTGAATAGTGGAATTATTTGATTTGTTATACCGATCCCCCTCCCTCTCCTCCCCCCCCTCCCCTACACACACATATACAATACTGAGAATTAACAAGGTGGACAGGGACAGGATGTTTGAGAGATGGGACACACCAACCAGGGGTCACACTTGGAAGTTGAAGACTCGGATGTGTCACAGGGATGTTAGGAAGTATTTCTTCAGGCACGGAGGTGTCAGGAAGTGGAAACTGGTGCAGTGGACTTGTATTTATGTTTCATATATTCAGATGCATTTTTGTTTCATCTCTGCCTCACCTCTACACACACACACAGCTGGTAGACCATCTTGTTCATGACTCTTACATAGCTTTAAGAAGAGGTACGATAAAGCTCATGGAGCAGGAAGAGAGTGGACCTAGTAGCGACCAGTGAATAGGAGGGTCCAGGACATATGACTTGAACCCTGAGACCACAATTACGTGAGTACACACAATAGATAGTGAAGACTGAGAAGCCGAGATCAGAGAAACATGACCAGGATGAAGATCGTAGGGTTACTGAGTAGTTAAAAGAGGTGAGAGAGATGACAGCAGGGCGAGTGAGATGACAGCAGGGTGAGTGAGGTGACAGCAGGGTGAGTGAGGTGACAGCAGGGCGAGTGAGGTGACAGCAGGGTGAGTGAGGTGACAGCAGGGTGAGTGAGGTGACAGCAGGGTGAGTGAGTAGTTAAAAGAGGTGAGTAGTGTAACCTTGTCGATCTAGGAACACTGCTGGATTCCAGGATAATGACCATGGAAAAGAATGTGATAATGGGGGGTCTGCATAACCTTAGGGCTGTCAGGGTACAAGTTTAATATGTTTAATCATCCCCCAAGGGGATAGAGAGACTTATTCCTATGCATTACTAAGTAGGAACAGAAGTAGAACAAAGGATTCAGGTCACTGGGTGGCAGATTCCAAGATAATGAGCATGGAAAAAGAATGTGATACTCGGGGACAGCATAACCTCAGGGCTGTCAGGGTACAAGTTTAATATGTTTAATCATCCCCCAAGGGGATAGAGAGACTTATTTCTGTGTATTACTAAGTATAAGAAGGTAGATAATGATCACTTCTGACTCCCCAAACTCTATCGCTCTGATAGATGGGAGAGGCAGTACAAAGGATTCAGGTGACTGGGTACAAGCTTGCCATCTCCGAGGGAGTTCCCCCCCCCCCCGGGTCACTGACGCAAGTGCTACTTCTTCCCAACACTGGTTCAAAGAATGCGGTAATGGAAGACAGCTTAGCCTCGAACTGTCAGAGGACTTAATAACTGGGTGGGGTCACCACGCATCCCCCAAAGGGGATAGAGAAGTTTATTTCCGTGATGGGAGGCTAGTACAAAGGATTCAGGTGCCTGGGTACGACTTAATAATTGGGTGGGGTCTCTGAGGGAGTGTTGCAGCCAGCCTGCTTCTTTCGGGGTCATCGGTGTGATTATCTGGCTGCGCTCGCTCTCCGAGTACATCGGGGGCATCTGTGTGAAAAAAGGATAATAACCTAATTTTTCAAGGGTGAAAACAAAAAGTCTCACTTAGCAAATATATTTATTAGTTAACATTACATTGTTTTATTCCTCCTCTCCCCCAGAACAGCTAGCTTCTAAGAGCATGAAACTACGAGCAGTGGCGGAAGATCTACCTCTCTCGCGTCGATGCTTGACCCTGGGGAAAAAATCTCTTACAGTGTTTTCTCTTCCCCGCCAAAGATTGCAACTGTCTCTCATCTCTAGTTCCTCTTCTTCTGTACTCCCTTCTTCAGTACTGCTATTAGCTTCTTCGTCTTCCTCCACTTTGTCATCTGTTTTATCTTTAAATAATTTAAACTTTGTTTCTCCGGCATCTGGATGACCATAGGATACAGAGTGATAGGCATCTAAGTAAAAGCGCTTATCATCAAATGAGCTAAGACCTCGTTTCCTAGTGGTGATAGTGGTCATCTGACCTTTTAAATTTATAATTTGACTATATTGGAAGGTATGTTTAGAACCGTCTTCCAGCACACTTCTAAAGTTATTATGAGTTAATAATTGTTGTTCAGACTGAGGAACTCCTTTCGCAGCGATAGTGTTGTTATTATCTGCTAGCAGGATGCTATACATTTTGGGTTTAATGCAGACTATTTCTGAAATAAGGCGGTCCCCCACCTCACTTTTAAGTAAGCCTAGAGATCCCTTCCTTGAGTCATTGTAGAGAGGATGATCTGTGGGGAAATTAGATGTGTCTATCCATTTCCTCAATGGTTCCTTACCGATTTCATCAGTAAGGTTTTTGATGTCCTCTAAACAGGCGATGACACTATCGGTATCTGAATAAGAACATAAGAATGTAGGAACACTGCAGAAGGCCTACTGGCCCATATGAGGCAGGTCCTTATCAAAACGACATCTACCTAAAGCTACTCAAGAAATAACTTCCGTACCCCTTAACACCAATCAAACCCAGCCCCTCCCACTCATATATTTGTCCAGTCTCTTCTTAAAGCTACCCAAGGTCCTAGCCTCTATCACCCCACTGGGAAGACTGTTCCACGCATCTACAACTCTGTTAGAAAACCAGTACTTACCTATGTCCTTTCTAAATCTAAATTTATCCAACTTAAATCCATTATTCCTGGTTCTTACCTGGTTCGACACCCTCAGTACTTTATTAATGTCTCCCTTGTTTATGCCCGTCATCCACTTATACACTTCAATGATATCTCCCCTCATTCTACGCCTCTCCAGAGAGTGGAGATTTAAGACTTTAAGACTATCTTCATACGGGAGGTTCCTTACACAGTAGATCATTTTAGTCATTCTTCTCTGTATGTTCTCTAATGAGTCTATGTCCATCCTGTAGTAAGGGGACCAAAACTGAGCAGCATAATCTAAATGAGGCCTCACTAGTGATGTATAGAGCTGTAAAATAACTTTTGGACTTCTGTTACTTATACTTCTTGAGATAAATCCAAGTAATCTGTTGGCCTTGTTGCGCACATTAAGGCAATGCTGTCTAGGCTTTAGATTTCTGCTTACCATGACATAAGAACATAAGAACATAAGAACAGTGGTGACGTGTACTTAGCTCGGAGTGGTGACGTGTACTTAGTTTGGAGTGGTGACGTGTACTTAGCTCAGTGGTGACGTGTACTTAGCTCAGTGGTGACGTGTACTTAGCTCAGTGGTGACGTGTACTTAGCTCTGTGAAGACCTGTTTGTGTGCTCTCTGTGAATCTGAACCAGGATGCCCTCTCTTGAGCAGCTTTACCAGCAGCTGAGAGAAGAACTCAGAGTTGCTAAACTGGAGATACGGCGATTAACGGAGGAGAACAAGAGGATTCGTAATAATACTCCTGTTGTGAGTCCCCAGGTTAAGAGGGGAGCTTGGTCAGTGGTCGGGCAACATGGAACCAAGCTGAAGATTAAGAAAACGGTTGGAGAGGCAGAAACAACGAGAAACCAGAAGACTGCCGTGGAAACTTCCAACTCATTCTCGGTGCTACCTGACGAATGTGAGTGTTCTACTGGGAATGCCACAACGAGCACCAAGGAAGCATTGGCAGACGTGCCAATATCATATTCCTTATCACTGTCAACTGCCTCAAATGTTCTATTGAAGAACGTCAGTAAGTTTGTCAGGCAGGAACGACCTCTCGTGAATCCATGCTGAGATTCATTTATCAAGTTATGCTCTTCAAGGTGACTTCTGATAATGTCAGCTATAATTGATTCTAATAACTTGCCCACTATAGATGTCAGGCTTATTGGACGGTAATTTGAAGGAGTGGACTTATCCCCTGATTTGAATATAGGAACCACATTAGCCATCTTCCACATCTCTGGCACAACACTGGTAAGGATGGACGCATTGAATACACTCGTTAATGGCTGACTAAGCTCCATCTTGCATTCCTTAAGTACCCTTGAAAACAACTCATCGGGTCCCGGGGACTTATTTTGTTTCAGTTTGTCTATCTGTTTAATAACCATGTCCCTCGTGACAGTAATATTAGTTAACTTAAATTCATCAGGAACTAAATAATTGTTAATTACTGGAATCTCATATACATCTTCCTGTGCAAAAACTGACAAAAAATAGTCATTAAATAAGGAACACATTTCCAGTTCATTATCCGTCAGCTGTCCATTCCCAGATTTCAGAGGTCCTACTTTTTCCTTCACCTTCGTCCTATACACTTGAAAGAACCCCTTTGGATTAGTCTTTGATTCATTAGCAACTCTAATTTCATAGTCACGTTTAGCCTTTCTAATCGCCTTTTTTACTTCTCTTTTAAGTTGAACATATTGGTCAGTAAGGTTAACCTCTCCTCTTCTGATGCGCCTATAAATTCCCCTTTTCTCCCCTAATAGATGCTTTAGCCTCCTGTTAACCCATTTGGGATCGTTATTATTAGACCTAATTTCTCTCTGGGGAATGTATATACTCTGGGCACTGTGTACATTATTAAGAAAACAATCATAAAAGCAGATCCCTTCATATTCATAAGTATGATTATCGTCAATAAAATCATTAGCTAGATAACCCCAATCAAGATTAGACAGATGTTCCCTAAGTCCATTATAATCGGCAGAACGAAAATCGGGGATTTTTACTGTATTATCATTATTCTTGCATTCCCAATTAATGCTAAAGGTGATGGATTTGTGATCACTTGCGCCAAGCTCTTCAGTGATCTCCAGATTATTCACGAGTGTTTCCTTATTTGACAAGACTAGGTCTAGCAAATTATTACCCCTGGTAGGTTCAGTTACACTCTGTTTCAGAAAACAGTCCTGAACTGTTTCCATGAAGTCACTGGACTCTAGATTACCTGTCAAAGAATTCCAGTCAATTTGGCTAAAGTTAAAGTCCCCTACTATGACTACGTTACTGTGTCCAGAAGCCCTAACAATTTCGTCCCAAAGAAGTCTCCCTCTATCGTGATTCAAGCCTGGAGGTCGGTATATTACACCTAGAATTAGTTTTTCTTGACCCTCCACGAACTCTAACCAAACAGACTCTGTTACTGCTCCATCTATTTTTATACCTGTTTTTATGCAACAATTAATATTTTCTCGAACATACAATGCAACTCCTCCCCCCTTCCCATTACATCTATCCACATTGAATAACTTAAATCCCTGAATATTACACTCAGCAGTCATATCCCGACTCTTTAAATCATACCACGTTTCAGTTAATGCAATGATATCAAAGTTCCCAGCACATGCTACCAAACGTAGTTCATTAATTTTATTTCTTGCACTTCGACTGTTAGCATAAAATACCATCATATGTTTTTTCTTCTGCACATTTTTCCTATTCATCTTTGTTTTTACACAATTTCTGAAATTATCATTACCCAGAGTTACTCCATGACAGTTACTATTAAGATTCTTAATATCAGAGCATAAGTCAATATATCCATACTCATTATTAATCATTTCTAAACCCATACCTCTAACTAATCCTAGTTTAAAGTCCTAACAACCCCCTCAACTGAGTTAGCAAGAAAACCCACACCTGCCCTGGATAAGTGAACCCCATCCCTGGCATACATGTCATTTCGGCCATAGAAGTTGTCCCAGTTGTCAATGAATGGTACTGCATTATCCTTACAGTGTTTATCCGGCCAACAATTAATACCAATTGCTCTGGACAACCATTCATTACCAACACCTCTTCTTGGCAAAATGCCACATATAACAGGGCGTCCCCCCTTCTTCCTAATCATGTCTATAGCTGTCCTGAACTTTCTAACTAAATCCTCACTTCTACGCTTGCCTACATCATTGCCTCCAGCACTGAGGCAAATAATAGGATTGATCCCATTACCGTTCATGATATTGTCAAGCCGGCTAACAATGTCCTCCATCCCAGCCCCAGGAAAGCATACCCTTTGTCTCCTACTCCTGTCCTTCAAGCAGAATGCCCTATCCATGTATCTAACCTGGCTATCCCCAACAACAACAATATTCTTACCTTCCTTGTTGTCGTTCGTCGTGACGATCCCAGTAGTAGACTCACATTCGTCGGGTAGCACTGAGAATGCGTTGGAGGTTTCCACGGGAGTTTCCACAGCAGTCTCTTTCTTCTTCATCGTTTCTGGCTTTCCATTCGTCTTCTTGATCGTCAACTTCGTCGTCCCCTGCTGTCCAGCCACTGACCACGATCCCTTCTTGACCTGAGGACTCGAAACAGGAGGACTACTACGAATCCTCTTGTTTTCCTCGGTCAATCGCCGTATCTCCATCTTCGCTGCCCTCAATTCTTCCTTAAGTTGCTGGTAAAGTTGCTCGATGGAGGGCAACAAGACACTTCTTCACAGAGTTAAGTATAGGTCAGCACTCAAAGTACAGGTCACCACTCAAGAGCACACAAACAGGTCTTCACAGAGCTAAGTACACGTCACCACGGTCGAAGATTCATCGGAGGACACAGACTGATCTGCATAATATAATTAGCGAAAGTTATTTATTATTCTTTTGTTTTAGTGTCATACTAGACTAATTATAACTCGAGCAATCTTTTAAAAAATGTTACTGTTAAAGTATAAAACTGGGAGAAGCTAAGCAATCTATGGAATATATGCAGTTCTCAAAATGATTTTTATTCTTGTTAGTGAGATACTTTATAAACATATCTTAAAAAATGTTTGACTGTTAATAAAAATAATTGATTAAGAAAAGAGCGCTGACCTCTTTCTTCCTGGCCCGCCCCCCGGATCATCTGCTTGGAGTATTGCCCCGCCCCAACTGTTGGAAAAAATTATTATTAGCTCAAAGACTTATTTCATTATCTGAAAATAGCAGTTTTAAGAAAACATCAATTCAGAGCAATAACCTGGTAATCTCACCTGTCACGCATCTCCTGCGATGAGCTGTGACATTCGCTACACACACTGATAGCCCACAGAAACTACAGGAGAATGTGTGGTGAGCCGCATCCTGAGGGTATAATCGCCCGCATAGGTGGCATCTGCGAGCTGGGTGACGAGTCATAGCTGTAAATACACACTCTCACTCTCATATTCCATAAATTATTTAAATTATAGATAATATTTTAATCTCCCATAGATAGAGAAGTTTTTACCTGCTCTAATCTAAGCTGGTAACTTTCTTGAGTGAGCGGGAAGAGCACCTTTCGCCCTAGACGAAAAGGTGAGCGTATTTATAGCTCGCTTTTAGGATAGCGTGCTCATAAGGTGCTTAATTTTCCCCAAAGTAGAGGTACGGTTTTTCACATCAGTCTCTCTCTATTTTCACTAGAATCTTTTAAACAAAAATCTCTGCAAGTCTATATATTATAAATATAATCTAGAAAAGATTTCTTATTGTCAATAAAGAGGGATAAAATCTGGGAAGAACTCTTTTCCCGAACGAAAAAATAAGAATTTAGACCGGGCAAGTAGGGAGGATTATGTAAATTGCCAGTCATGTGAATTTCCCATTTGTATAAAGCCGAGGCGAGGGAATGATTAATTTATAGATTCTGTCCATCGCCAAAACTAAATATTCTTAAAAATAATAATAA